>NC_056728.1:831604785-831874785 GCF_019279795.1 Protopterus annectens | reverse complement strand
AACCTCTACAGCTACAATTCTACTATATCATGGAACAAATTACCACTAGAAATCAGGTCCCTCAAACATCCAAATAAATTCAAAACTGCCACTAGAGGGTACCTCCAAACTCACTGGTCCTGCCACTGCACTCATCCTCCCTGATCTAGCCCATTAATTCATATGTAATCACCAAAACTTCCCATCTTTTTAGCTCATGAACCTCTTCATAGTATCACTCTTTTCTCCATCTCTTATCTCCATTTCTAATGTCACATATATAATGAAATAACTACATACACTATGAACTCTTTTCACTGTTTACTGAAAATGTTTGTATCAAATAATTTCTCTTATGTATGCTTATTATGTTTTTTTCTCCCTCTTATTTTTCTGATAAAATGTATTTCAATGTATGCATACATTGTAATCCGCTGACACTCAACACTAAAACTGTAAAACTGTGGAGCTTTTCTCCCTGGGCCTCTGCTGAAAAGGGGCTACTTAGCTCAGTCGGACTAACCCAGTCAACAAATGTAAATGTTGATCGGGAGTAGTCCGACTGAGCTACACAATACCCTTTTTTAGTGGAGGCCTGGCAAGAAAAGCTCCAGTAACATTATACAATAATAAGTAAAAAAAACAATTACAGAGGCAGTTACAATTTGTGCTGGTATTAGCAACATTATATAAGTTATAATTATTTAAAAGCAAACATGAATAATGCAGGTAATGTGAGAAGCTAGACAGATTCATACAGCCATCTACATATTCACACAGCCATGGAATATTAGTTCCATATAAATATAAGTTACTCTCCTGTTTGGTATCTACTTCTCTGAGGTGCAGGCCAACATGGAAGGTCTTTGGCTAACAAAGTTTGCAGATGACTGCAAACTAGGAGCCATAATCGAAACTCCTAACGATGTGGACAAACTACAAAAGGGCCTCACTGAGACAGATACCTGGTGTCAAAGCCATGGCCTGAAGCTCAATGCCAAAAAGTGTATTGTCATCCCCTTTGGTAAAAACTCTGTACCCATGAACTGCCACATAGCTGGTAGTCTACTTAATGCTGAAAATGTGATGTGACCTTGGGACACAGGTGGACAGTAGTCTCTCCTTTGATAATCACATCGCCACAGTGGTCAGGAAATCCTACTACGTGGCTCATCTCATCACAAAAGGATTCTCATCCAGAAAAAAAGAGGTCATTGTTCCCCTCTACTCATCAGACCCATTATAGAGTACAACACCCCTTTTGGTATGTACCTCACAAGACATCTACAACAACTGGAAAGACCATAGAAATACCTCACAAAGAGGATTACTGGCCTCAAACAGATGCCCTATGCAGACCGTCTCAAAAAACTACAGCTTTACTCCATCGCATATCGCCTACTCAGGGGCGATCTCTGCCTAACGTACAAAGCTATGTCAAACCCAGAGCTGTTGGACATGCTCCACTTAAAGAAATCCCAATCCCTCCGAGCTACACGCTCTAGGGACCTAAACCTTGTCACCACAATAAACAGAACATGCTGGAGGGATAGATTCCTGTCCCAGAGACTTCCCATACTCTGGAACAGACTACCTATCTATGTCAAATAGAGCTCCTCATTAGCACTCTTCAAGAAAAATCTTGATTGGATGAGAAATGGGAAATTCACCCCGGGGATCACTTCTGTGGCTCTGCTCGACAGGGGCATAGGAAAATAATTTTCTTGGGTGGCGAAAGCCAGGGTACATTTTTTGGCTAGGCTTGTATGGGCCAGAGACTTCCCATACTCTGGAACAGACTACCTATCTATGTCAAACAGAGCTCCTCATTAGCACTCTTCAAGAAAAATCTTGATTGGATGAGAAATGGGAAATTCACCCCGGGGATCACTTCTGTGGCTCTGCTCGACAGGGGCATAGGAAAATAATTTTCTTGGGTGGCGAAAGCCAGGGTACATTTTTTGGCTAGGCTTGTATGGGCCAGAGACTTCCCATACTCTGGAACAGACTACCTATCTATGTCAAACAGAGCTCCTCATTAGCACTCTTCAAGAAAAATCTTGATGATTGGATGGGAAATGGGAAATTCACCTCGGGGATCACTTCTGTGGCTCGGCTCGACAGGGGCACAGGAAAATAATTCTCTTGGGTGGCGAAAGCCAGGGTACATTTTTTGGCTAGGCTTGTATGGGCCCTAGGGCTGATAGCCTAGTACCTACCTATGAACCTATAGGAAGTAAAGAAGAAGAGAGGTATATAGGAATTAAGTTAAAGGATAGGAAAAGGAGGTTAGTCAGAGACTGATAGGCAAAGTCAAAGGAGGAAGAGAGTGGTCAATTAGTGCGCAGTTTATGTATGTGGAGATAGATTATGGGGGATGTGTCCAGGGGCAGGACCAGAATACTTTTAGATGTTCCTTTACAGCTGCTTTACATTGTTTGGGTTGAGTTATTAGTCTAATTTGAAGTGGAAGGCTGTTCCAAGCAATGGTAGGATGATAGCTATAAAGGTTGCTACCCATTTTAGTCCTAGGTTTGTGGATAACTAGTAAGTCTTGGTCAAAACTGCGGCGTGATCTAGTGGGAGTATAGTGGGATATACAGGAGGATAGGATAGGGTAATAGAAAGATTGATATAGTATTGAATGAATAATCTGAAACAGAGAAGAAACAGACTGGGTAGCTCCAGTCAGTTTAAGTGTTTCAGTGAGACGCAGTGATGAGTTTTATAGGCATGTTGGGCAGCAAATCTGGCAATCTTGTATGTTGAGTAAGGTTTTGCAAGGAGTGTAGTATTAATGTTTGTAAGGATTTGTGATCCGTATAGAAGACTGGGTAGTAGATAGGTATGAGATACGGTTATTTTAGCTTTGGTGGTAATAAACTTTCTGTTTCTGTAAAATAGGCCTAGTTTTTGATGAGTCTTCCTAATGCAATTATTAATGTGCAAGTCAAATTTAAGTTGATCATCGACAGTGACACCTAAGTTTGGTACTGGTTTCAGACAGTATTGGAGACCTATTGAGAGACAGCATGGTGAAAGTAGATTTGAGATGGGTAAGAGTTTTTGGGAGAAAGAGAAGGAGTTTTTTTTTTTTTTTTTTTTAGGGTTTAGGATTGGTTGGTTATTGGAGAGCCAGGTTTCGATTAATGTAAAAGCATCTTGAGTTTGAGAGATGAGACCTGAGGGAGAGTCAGAGATTGTAATTACTGTAGAGTCATCAGCATATTGTACAAGAGATGACTTAGAGCAGGAAGTGTATAGTAGAGGGGTTGGGTGAGTGGCCTAATGGTTAAGGTGTTTGCCTTACAAACACAAGGTGCAAGGTTTGAGTCTCACAAGGGATAATTGGCTAAGCTTAAAATGGCTCGCAAGGGCAGTTAGCTTAGTACTAATCTATGAACCTATTAGTAAATATATTAAACAGCAATGGTCCCAAGATGGAACATTGGGGTACACCCATGATTGTGATTGATCAGAGAGATAGCTGGAAAACCAAGTGACAATAGCAGGAAAGAAGTTAAGATTACTCAGTTTATTCAGAAGTAGAGAGTGAGAGACGGTATCAAAGGCTATATATATATATATATATTATTATATTATATAAATATATATATATAAAATTATATAAATATTCTATATTTGTATACACACATACATGCATATATATATATATATATATATATATATATATATATATATATATATAAATATATATACACACACACACACACACACACACACACACACACACACACACACACACACACACACACACACACACACACACAAACACAGATATACAAGTACAGACAGAAACATACACACACACACACATATATATATATATATATATATATATATATATATATATATATATATATATATATATATATATATAAACATAAATACACACAAACACAGATATATAAGTACAGGCACAAACATATACACATGTATACACACACACTCACATATACAAGCACATGCGCGCCCACACATACACATTATATACGCATATTATATATATATATATATATATATATATATATATATATATATATATATACACACACACACACACACACACACACAAGAATATCATATATATATATTATATATAAACATACATATATATTTATATGCGTGCGTCTGTAGATATATATATATATATATATATATATATATATATATATGTATACAGAGAGAGAGAGAAAGAGATGCTCTTAAGTCTCTCCACAACAGGTACAACTATGACTCTGTCATTGTCCATGTTGGTGTGAATGACTTGAGACTTCCCTTCCTGGACTATATGAAGAGAGACATGACTGAGCACTCAGAGTGTGTGTCCCAGGCAGGTATGTCCTTCGCCAATAATGATACTACTACAATTCCAACAAAAAATAATTGACTTCAACAATTGGCTTAGTTTCTGGTGACTTTCTAAGGGGAACCAGTATCTGTCTGCCTGGGATGACATAACTGACAGGCCTTGATGCTTTGCCAGAGATGGCCTCCACCTGTCACCCATGGGATTTCAGATCCTGACCAAGGCTCTTGTCTTCCCCATTGTGCCTTTTTTAGGCTATGTCCCAGAGACAAATCTTTCAACATAAAAGATCTGTCAAAAAGCAAATTGAAGGTCATGCTGCTTAACGCTAGTAGCTTAACCTGAAAATGCACTCACTGGAGGTTCTCCTCACACTGGAAGTTGCTGATGTCTGTGTGGTTATGGAAACTTGGTTCAGGACTGCAGAGAGCACCTCTGCCTAACCAGGCTATACCTTATTTCACACATTCTGACCCCAAAATGAGGTTGGGAAGACTAAGGGTGATGGAGTCTCTATCTTCATTAAGGACAGGCACACTTCCAGACTGGTTTGCTAGCACAAAGCACTGGAATTATTCCAGGTGCAACTGACAGTTGGCAAGTCAGCCATTAAAAAGTTATAGCCAGCTATAGACCCCCCTCCATGACTCAGGACACTCACTTCTCCAACCTGGCACTACTTGACTCCATCAAGGTACCCCCTAACACCCTAATCCTTGGTGACTTCAACTACCCCACCATAGACTGGCTAAACTATTCCTGCACTAATGCACTCACCCAACGATTCCTTGACTTCATCAATTCTAATGTACTAGACCAGCTTGTCTCATCCCCTACAAGGGGAGATAACATTCTGGACCCAACATGGGTGACCACTGCACCACTCCCATACTATGTTCTTCCCTGGTGAGATCAGATCATCAGACTGTCTCATTCAAAGTTTCTATCCCACCCAACCCACCCTCCCCCAAGTCTGTAACCAGGCTAAAAAACTTCTTAAAAGCTGACTACAACCTTCTACGAGAGGGTACCAGTAGCTTCACACCACCACCACCATATCAGAGGATACAGACAACTATGATGAACAGTACACCAGTGCAGTATACAAGCACCTATACAACTGCATGGACTCAGTTATACCCAAAAGAACTAAAATCTGCTCCTCAAGGAAACACAAACCTGTCTGGTGGACATCCTCTATCAACAGGCTTTACAACAAAAGGAAAAAACTGTTGTCCAAGAGTAAAAATGAACAAATTCCAAATTAGAAAAACTCCCTCCTCAGCCTCAACAAGCAAATTAGATCACTGGTGAAACCCTCCAAAGCCAATTATGAATTGAAACTACCCTCCGAAACAAAGGGAAACCATAACCTTCTTCAGTTATGTCAGGAACCCCCATGGCAAAGCCCAGGTTTGTTCTGAATTAGTACTTAATGGTACCATTTACACTGATCCTGTTGACTTGGCCAACCTGCTAGCAGATAGGTTCAGAGCAAACTTCCCGCACATCACATCTCCACAGATCAAGTGTTAAAGGCCCTATCCAAGGCAAAGAAGACAGCTTCCATGGGACCTGATAGTATCCCAAGCTGTATTCTGCACCATCTCCAGTAAGAACTAGCTTTGCCTTTGCACACCCTGTTCAACCACAACCTAAGTGCAGGCTTTATTCCAGCAGAGTGGAGAACTGCCACTCTCATCCCTGCACCCCTCAAGTGATGCTGTTAGGTCATGTTTTATGCTATTTAGGAGGCAACCAAGGATATTGTCAGGGCCCACTGAAGCACTGTTTTTAGCCTTAGTGAGCACCTCCAGGACCTCTTCCCTGTTGATAGGTGGGATATGCTATAAAGGATTTCACAGGGGATAGCAGAAGTGAAGTTAGACCTAGTTTGTCAGTCAGTAGATTTGCTATGTCACCCTGGTCAATTAAGGTTGTGGAATTTACCACCAGTTCTGCACACTGCTGAGTATTACCTTTAAGGTTCCTTTTCTTTTTAAACACCTTTATTGAATTATCACTTGTGACATAAGCAAATTTACATTTATACAAGAGTAACCAATCTGTATTAACAAATTACCATTAACAAATATTATACTTCACATATATTGCTATATATCCGATCATAACTGACATTACATAAATTATTCAAGTCCTGCCCATTTTTTTTTAAAAACAAGAAACATCTTTATTAAGCCATCACTTACGACATAAGGAATCAAACATTTATATAGATGAAACAAATCACTCCTACACACTCCTAGTTACAAGTATTTTACATTAAAAACCATAATGCACACTCTCAGTTGCAACCATTATACATCACTTATAATATACCCAATTATTTTCAGTCAAACATTACATAGCTCATTTAAGTCCTTCCTTCTTTTAAACTTCATTCCTCCCCATATGTATTGTTCCCACCATTCCCATTTTTTTCCTTTGCAGTTAAGTACTACGCTTTTCTAAAGATCTCAATTCCAGTTGTTTTATCTCTGTTACTATAGTCACTATGTCTAATATAGCTGGTTTAGATTTTGACTTACATTTTCCCATTTTTCCTTTAAGGTTCATGACATAGTTGAAGGCGGCTTTGTGACAGTCCTTAGCCAGAGAGGCTATCTTGACCTTTTAATTGGTATTGTTCGACTTCTTTAGACCTCTTAGTTTCTTCTTTAGATGAATCAGAGAGTTCTTGTCTTGAATTGCACTTTCTGAATACTTTTTCTTTTGTTATATAGCATGTTAAGGTAAGGATTCCACTAGTGTGGTTTATTTTTGGTGTTAGATCTGGGATTAGCTCTGGCAGCCTCAATGCATCCATTAACGATTGCGCAGGGCTTTTTTAAATAATTATGCATAGGTAGCTGTGTGCTCTGGGTTTCATGGAAGCACTGAATTTGGACAAATTGTTACTTAATAAGATTTAGTTTGCTTTAGAATAGTTCATAACAGTTCATGCATGTATAGGTATATACTAGGCTAACGACCACTAAGGACCTTATAAGCCTTGCCATGCAACACAAAAGTGGCCCACAAATTTGATTTACATAGGTTTGATATACTGCCTAGGGGATCAGAGGTGAATTTCCAATTACCCATCCATTGGCTGAAGTTGCACTTAAAAACACATAGGGAGGATCTTTGCTTCACATGGATGGGAAGCCTATTTCAGATAATGGGAAATCTCTGAGAAACATCTCTCTCTCTCTAACATGTCCTGTTTATGTCACATGCAACATTTAGGTCTTTTAATCTAGTAGTTCTGATGCTGTTTGTTTTGCAGATGTGCTAAATGCTGTATGTCTGGCAAAGATCACCTCTCAGAAGTTGGTATGATACTGAGTAAAGAGATGACTTTGAGGCGAATAATGCAGAACATTATTTACTGCATGTACTCTTTTTTGTAAGGAACCTTTGTGGATGCCCCAATTGTTGCATGTGTTTGGTCAGGTACATACCAAAGGGGGCATTATACTCTATGATGGGTCGGGATAAGGGCCAAGTACAGTGGTATGACAACCTGTCTGGACCTAGATGCCATGCCCTTGCTTATAAGTTGAGCAACATAGAATGATTTTCTTGCTACTTTGGACACATGCTGCTCAAAGGCTATGTTACTATCTACATGAGCTCCCAGATCCCTGACCAGTGAAGCAGCTTTTAAGGGTGTTTTATTGATGATGTTACCCAGGGTGGTAGACTTCTCTAAAAGATACTTTAATGCATTTCTTGATACTGAGTGTTAAACCATGGCTTTGGCACCAAGTATTTGTCTGTATTAGACCTTCCTGAATGGTGTTCTCATTTTGGGGGATTCAATGACTTCTTCCAGTTTGCAATCATCTGCGAACATGGTCAGCTAAAGGCCTTTGACATCGGCATTGACATCCAAGTAATAGATGTCAAAGAGGAATGGGCCCAGCACAGAGCCCTGGGGCACTCCACTGGTGATCGTAATTTTTTGTGGAGGTTGTTTTAACGATTCTAACCTCCTGGGTCCTATCAGAGAGCACAAACATATGCGCACCCATACACACAGAGACATACGTGCGCGCGCACACACACGCACCCTAACCGAATATCTATATCAATATTTATATGTGTATGCATATATATATATATATATATATATATGTGTGTGTGTGTGTGTGTGTGTGTGCACGTGGTGTTTCTGTGTGTGAGCATGTCTACTTGAGTGTTTGATTGCATTTCATAACTGAAAAAACATTGTTCACTTCCTGTACTACTCCATCACATATGACTTTGAAGTATGTCTTTGTATCATCTACCCCTTATGTAGGAGCCTCATGCCAGCTTATGTGAAAATTGCTTCCAA
Organism: Protopterus annectens; assembly: GCF_019279795.1. Lineage (NCBI taxonomy): Eukaryota > Metazoa > Chordata > Ceratodontiformes > Protopteridae > Protopterus > Protopterus annectens. The sequence continues at coordinate 831,866,134 of NC_056728.1, read as the reverse complement.
GAAATATGCAAGTAGAATACTTCATTGAATACTGAATAAGAATGTATGAAGTCAAGAGTATGAAAGGAGTTTTTCCCTGGCGTTCTAACTGGCAGATGTGACAGGATCAGTCTCTGTCCTAAAAATAACTTGTCCTGCCTGTGACACAAAGCTTAGTAACATATATATATATATATACACACAGTGGTTCCTTTGACTTAACATTATGTGACGCTTAGCAGATATACTATGGCAATGATGTCTCATTTTAATTTAAGGACAGTCTATTAATATATTTCACTTTTAAGATATGCACAAGAAGCCCCACTCTATCACAGTCTAATAGATCTGTTATTGTTCTTCTTTACTGTCACCCATTACTGGCCCTCATGATGTGTCAACACCAGCGGTCTTGCAAGCTTGTTGGGAGATACCTCTGGATACCCCTTGACTATTCTCGTTCAACTGCTTTTCATGAACTAGTTTGGTATACCTCTGTCTAACTATGCATATTTTTACTAATACTTTGAAAATGTGAATGATATGTGGTGAAACAATATCTAAGTATTCCCACAATTTGTTTCTGAGATGTGAGGGATGAGAGGTTATCTCTCTCATGTCTACAGTGGAAAATTGCTACACTAGTTGTGCTTCAACCACTTTGAGGAGGTTTGTGTGGTATACATGCAGATCACCACTCCCTCCTTTGTTATGGACTTTAGTCTTATTCCCCAGAACAATTACCTTGACATCAGGCCAACTCTTTCTTCTGCCTTTCATATCACCTCTCCCTCCTTTGTAATGGATTTCCACATGTAACCTTTGAACAATTAAGCTGACATCAGAATAACTTTATCTTTTACCTTTGTGATTGCCTGTCTCTCCTTAGTTATGGATTTTCACCTTCCTCTGTACAATTAACTTGAAATCAGGCAAGTCTGTCTTCCTTTCACATCAGCCATTCCTCCTTTGTTATGGGTTTCTACCTTCATCCTCTCAACAATTACCTTTACATCAGTCAAGTTATGTCTGCCATCTTTTCTCACCATTTCCTCAAAGCGCTGTCAGAACTTCAAAAGTCTTATGCATAACATTTATGCAAATTATACTTTATCTCTGATTGATTGAACTCACTGTTTCTTGTCATATGGCTGTTTCAAGCAATCTTATCTGATTCTGATCAACACTTAAAACTTCAAGGAACAGGAGAGGTCTTAGATGAGAATGTCACAGGAAGTCAAGCTATCCTGCTTCCACTTCTTACTTCATATATTTGCAATTTCCATTGGCAGTGTGCCTTTTCACAGGCTATCAAAATACATACACACACATTCTTACGTCTCTTGCAGTGTAGTAAAAGGAGAAACAATGTAGTCAAACACTTGAATACATACATGAAGATATCTATCTGTCTATCTAAATAAATATAGTGTGTGTGTGTACATATGTCTCTTATTATCTTTGTGTCCATACCTGTGTAACTGTATGGTTATGTGCATGTCTCTGTACATATATGCACAGACAGAAACAGAATGTATTTAAGTGTGCATTTGTAGATTATATACATATACATCTAGTTATATGGATGTGTGTGTATGCTATATATATATATATATATACATACACACACATACATATGGGGTGTGTATCTGTATTTGTATAGTTATTGTGTGTGTACATATACATATGTATACAGTTCACATTAATTTCATTTATTGCACATTTACTTGAATAACACAGGGGTGAAGAAACTTAACTGAATACAGACTTCATTGAATCACATCTCATTGGAAAACTGTATAAAGATGTAGTCATTCACTCCTGGTATGGTTTATGATACTGGAATAGTAGGAGGTACAAGTTAATTATGTCCAGGTCATTTGTACGTTACAATATCTTTCAAGTTATACACACAAATTTAAGATTTTTTGTTCCACCAGTTATTCACTAAGTCTTGAGTGTGACGCCCTACTACTGGACAAGTAATCAAGGACCCTCAGTCCTCATCACTGGCACCAGTGGGGGGGGGGGTGTACACTGGGAGGATGACAAGTACATACACAGTATTTCCTGATACAGCTCTCTGCATCAAGTGCAATTTCCCTTAAGAGCACACAGTCAGTCTGAGGCTGGTTTCTTCCTCTTTCTCCAGATCCCCAATACGACTCCCCACTGGCACAGCTATCGAGATGAGTCCTTATCCAGGGTTCCACACCGACACACACACACCGACACACACCGACACACACCGACACACACCGACACACACACACACACACACACACACACACACACACACACACACACACACACACACACACACACACACACACACACACACACACACACACACACACACACACACACACACACACACACACACACACACACACACACACACACACACACACACACACACACACACACACACACACACACACAGACACACACACACACACGGGAAAGGCTGGCACAGGTTTACTAGCTATGCCTCCTTCTACCCAGACTATAAGGTAATTATCACTGCCACCAGAACCCTTATCAGCTACTTTAAGGCCCTTAACAAAGGGTGTCCAATCTTACTGTGTAATGCTACTATTAATACAAATGGTAGTTTGACCAAGAGCAAGGCTATTAGGAGTGGCCCACACAGTGTCACCAAATAAACTTGCAAGTACTCTCAAAACTTAAATATTTCTAGACTGATCAGCCACAATGAAAAGTTTAAATATATTTAATAATAAATAATAAAAAACAAGAAAATAGCACATAACTACAGTGAACTCAGAGTGCAAAAATCACAGAAAATATTTAAAGCAACATTGCAGAACAGTCTGAAGTAAATAAAGAAAAACATCTAAATTAAGCTTAGTTAAATTCCTCACTATATCTAAGAGAATGACTATACCTTAGTTAACTTACTATTAGTAGAGCAAGGCAGATGTGTGGTGAATGGATCTTCTTTAGCTGTTGTCAGGTCAAAGACAGAATACAGAATGCTCTGTCTCTCTCAGAGAGTTATCAAATTAATATCTCAAATATTACTGCTGGTATAGTTTGCAGAATTACATAATTTCTTGTCATCTGACTCTATCCCACGTAAACCCCCCACCTTTGAAAGCTAGCAGTATTTAACATCAACCTGTGAAAATATATAGACAAGGGCTTTTCCCTCAGATCTTTGGCAAATGGTGGAAGTCATAAAAAGTACAGTTGTGTACCTACCATAAATGTAGATGTTCGAGTGTATTCACTGTTGCAGTCATTACTCTTGGGTTATCCTGCTGGCAGGCTACCCGCTGTTGGCCTGAATTCCAAAGTCCTGGTCCGGCGTCGGTTGCTGTCGCCTCTTCCCTGACGTCAGTGCACCAGGGGTATAAAAGATGCAGCCGATGCCATTTTCTTCAGTTTTTCTTGCCCCAGATGTCAGGTGCCCCCAAAAGGGTAGGCTAAATATATTATGTCAATAAACGTACATGCAGTAAAGAAACATTTCCTTCATCTACAAGCAAATACACCACATAGGTTGTATAGAATAGAAAAGTACAGATAAACCCCAGCAAAGGAAAGGGGGACGGTAGGAGGGTAACCTGGACTGCAACAGTGAATACACTTGAACATCTACATTTATGGTAGGTACACAACTGTACTATGTTCATTGTGTTTCACTGTTGCAGTCATTACTCTTGGGTTGAATCCCAAAGCTGAGGATGGGTGGCTGGGCTAAATAGGATTAGGAGAGGCTATGAGGCCCTGCAGAACTGCAGTGGCAAAGCCTGCTCTGGATTTAGAGTAAAGAGGCAAGTGGTATTGCTTTCTGAAAGTGTGCACTGAACTCCAAGTTGCAGCCTCTAAGATGTCCTTGGTTGGTACTCCTCTGAGGAAGGCTGCTGAAGTGGCTGCTGCTCTGGTAGAATGAGGCCTGATGCCCTTAGGCACTGATTTGCCATGCTGTGAATAGCAGAAATGGATGCAATGGCCTATCCATTTAGAAATAGTCTGTTTTGAGATAGCCTTTCCTTGTGATCCTGCAGCATATGACACTAAATGTTGCTCAGTATTTCTGAAAGCTTTAGTTCTGTCCAAGTAGAAGTGTAGCTGCCTGTGTATGTCCAAAGAATGCAGAATTTTCTCACCCTTGTTCTGTGGGTTTGGATAAAAGGTAGGGAAGTGAATGGTTTGGTTGAGGGCCACACAGAACACCACCTTAGGCATGAATGTTGGGTTTGTCCTCAGAGAAACCCTGTCTGGATGAAAAATGATAAAAGGTTCCACAGCCATGAGTGCTTGTAACTCTGAGACTTGTCTTGCAGAGGTTATTGCTAGGAGCAGAGCTGTTTTCCAGGATAAGAATTTTATATCAGCTGTTGAGGCTGGCTCAAAAGGAAGCAGTGTGAGATTTTCCAAAACATAATTGAGGTTCCATGCCGGAATTGGTGCTCTCCTTGGAGGCCTGATGTTTTGGCCCCTCTGAGGTACTGCCTTATTAAAGGATGAGAAAAGATATATGGTTCCATACTGTAATGGGCTGAAATGGCAGAGGCATGAATATTAACTGATGAAAAGGAAAGGCCTTTGTCCAGCATCTCAGTTAGGTATTGTAAAATCTGAGGGATATTTGGAACATACGTATCAATACCTTGTTCCAAGCACAGAATCTCTTCCATTTTTCTGCATAAGATTTTCTGGTACTGGGCCTCCTGGCCTCCAAGATAACATCCATAATAGCTTTTGAAAGAGGAGTGTTCTGAATGGCTACATTATCCGCCATGCTGCCAGATTTAAGGTCCTGAGTTGGCTGTGCAGGATCTTATTGTTTTGTTGGGTCAGCATGTGAGAAGTTTGAGGCAATATCCATGCTGGACCTTGAGACAAGCTCTTTAGGATTGGGTACCAGTGCTGGCGTGGCCAGTATGGTGCAATCAGTATCATTTTTGGCTTCTCTTGTTTGACCTTTAGGAGTACCTTGGGAAGGAGAGACAGTGGAGGAAAGGCATATACTGTTAGATTTTTCCAGCTGAAGGATAGGGCATCCACTCTCCATGCTTGTTTGTGATAAATCCTTGTGCAAAATCTCTGTAATTGGCAGTTGTGAGGGGAGGCAAATAGATTTATGTCTGGGCATCCCCATTTACTTGTTAGAATGTTGAAGACTTGTGGATCCAGTTTCCACTCATGGGGATCCATGAGGTTTCTGCTTAGTTCGTCTGCCAGAGTATTTGTTTTTCCTGGCAGGAATTGTGCTTGCAGGTGAACTTGATAAGTCAATGCTGTGTCCCATAAGGTCATTGCTTGTCTGCAGAGGAGGTAGAAATGTGTGCCTCCCTGCTTGTTTACCACATGACCGTAGTATTGTCCGTCTTTATCAGTAGCTGTCCTGGATGAAGTAGATCCTTGAAAGCTGTCAGGCATTCTGAACAGCTAGCATCTCTTTTTGATTGATGTGAAGATGCATCTGGCTTGCAGGCCATGTGTCCTGAATACAATTTCCTGCCATATGGGCCTCCCAGGCGTAATCTGATGCATCCGTTGTCAGGGTCTGTCTGGCTGTGGGTAAAGTGAATGGCAGACCCTTGTTGTGGTGACAGGCCTGTGCCCACCATCGAAACTCCTGTTGCAGGCAGGGAATGAGGGTAATTACTGTCTCCAGGCTGTGGCAATGCTGAGTCCAAACACTTTTTAGATACCATTGTAGTTTCCTCATATGCAGTCTGGCATATGGAATTAGTAGAATGCAGGATGCCATGAAGCCCAAGGCCTGCAGGATTTTCCTTGCAGATAAGTGGGTCTTTGTTGCCAACTTTTTGAAGTAAGAAGTCAGTTGCCTTTGTTTGTCTGGCATGAGATAAGCCATCTGGGCAGTTGTATTTAAGCTTGCACCCAGGAATATTATCTCTTGAGAGGGTACTAGTTTTGATTTCTTTTCGTTTACTGTGTACCCTAGGCAAATTAATAATCTTTTTACAAACGCCAGATGCTTGAGAAGAATGTCTTTGTTCTCTGCTTGAATAAGGCAGTTGTTCAAGTAGGGATATATTTGAATTCCTCTGTCTGCAAAATGCAATTACTGGTGCCAGGCATTTTGTGAAGACCCTGGGCGCAGTAGATAAGCCAAAGGGCAGTGCAGAAAATTGGTAGTGCATTTAGCCTGCTATGAATCTGAGGTATCTTCTGCAAGATTATCTGATTGGGACATGCAAGTATGCCTCTTTTAGGTCCAAAGTTACGAGCCAAGTCTTCTTGCCCAGCATGGGCAGTAGCTGCTGTAGAGTCAACATCTTGAATTTTGGAACCTCTAGAAACGTGTTTAGTATAGACAGGTCCAGTATTGGTCTCCAGGTTTTGTCCTTTCTGAACACTAAGAAAAGTCTGGAGTAAAATTATTGCCCCTGCTCTTGTTGTGGTACTTGTTGAATGGCCCTCATGTCCATGAGGGCTGTAATTTGTTTTTGTGCCTCTGCCCATTGATTGTGTAGCAGGTCTGACATACCTTTTGCCCTTGGTAGGGTGTGAAAATGGAACCTGTAGTCTTGGGACACTATGTTCAAGACCCATTTGTCTTGGGTAATCATTTGCCAATTTGGTTTAAAAAAGTGCTAGTTTTCCCCCTAAGGGGGCTGCCAAAAGAAAAGTGCTTGGATCTGGCAGACGAAAGTCATTGGGACTGTTTCCTGTAAGGTTGTGATTTGTCTTCTCCACTTTTGGAGGTAAGAACACCCCATTGTTTAAGTCTGTATGGGCCTTGGGGCTGAGATCTGCCTCTGGGATGTCTGTATCTGCCTCTTTGTGGCCTGTCTGACACTGGAAAGGAGACATTTTGAAGGCCAGTTCCTGCTAAATCTGGGTGGCTGTACCTGTAAGAAATCCTTAACTGTCTGCATGGATTTTGCTTTATCCTCCATTTTCTTCAACACCTCTTCTGCTTTAGCACCAAAGTATCATGCTGTAATGGAGCATCTAATAATTTTGCTTTAACATGATCAGGCAGATTCTGTTCCTTTAACCAAGCATGCCTTCTAATAACAGAACCTGTAACAGCGGCCCTGCAACAGGCCTCCAGTGAATCATAACCCCATTGCAAAGTATGCTTTCCCACTTGTTCAGCTGCATGCAATAAATCCTGCATTTCCTTGTTCTCTGAACATTCAGAATTTGTCAACATTTTCTGTTTAAGCAGTGACATTAAGTATTGCTGATATTTAAGCATATGAAACTGACAATTTAAAGCCCTTAAGCATGTGCAGGGGGTAAAATGTCAGGGGACTGGTCGGACTCCGAAAATACATCATCTACAATGTCTAGAACAGGTGGAATAGCAAGGGGTCTGTGCTGAGGAAGTAGCAGAAAGTCTCTGAGCCTTTTCTTAGATTCTGAGTAATCTTGGCTCTCCCAGTGGAAATGCTCCCTCATGGTATGCAGGGTTTCCCCAAAAGAATAATCCTCAGGAGGAGAGGCTGAAGGAATGGATTCTTCACCATCAGAATCCTCATAGGGAGGAATAGAATAATCCTGTTCAGAAGAGGAATCAGAGGAAATAGAAACCTGATCAGAATCATCATATTCTGTCTCTTGCCTAGGCCTCTTATCAGGAGGGGGATGGGAACCCCTGATCAAAGTAATTAGGTCTTCGGCCATTTTAAGCATCTGTTTTTTAGGCACGGAAGTCTGAGTAGGAGAATGCTGTACTTTTTTCTTTGTCTTTAGAGCTGCTTTAGTCTTTGTCTTTGAAGCTGAAGATGGTTTAACATATAACTGTGTAGGTCTGAAGACACCCTCAGAAGCCGATGCCTGCTCAGCGGCTCCGGACCCATCTGAGGGAATGATTTCTGAGTGTCAAATACCTTGAGTATCCAGAGGCCCAGTTGGCTCCACGTGGGAGTTGGAAGCGGCCTGTGGCTCTGAGGTAGCGGGCGCCAGGGGCTGCGAAAGCACCTCACTGAGAACCAGCGAACGGCTTAATGGAGGCCTCGTCATTGGTTTTGGACCTCGGATGCCTATCCTTTTCCTTGTCCTTGCATTTTTTGTACACTCCGGTTGTCGGCTGTTCCAATGGCATTATATAATTAAACCTTTGGCCAAAGTAATGAAATGCAAAATCGAACCAACGCTTAATAGTACATTGGTTAAATCTAGCATAAAACCGACAGCTAGCAATGTCGTGGTCAGGGCCTAGGCAAGGAATACAGTAAGAGTGAAAATCCTTATGAGGTATTTGCTTCCCACAAGAAATACAATTGTTAACTTTTTCTGACATCGGTCTGGTGCAAGAAAAAAGTTTCCCAACGGGGTACTTAGCTTTAATGAAGACTTTGGTTCTGAAATTCGGATTTGAAAATCTCAGGAGTCGGCCGACTGGCACTTGCGAACTGCTTTTGCTTCGGGCACCACACTGCAAGAAAGACTGAAGAAAATGGCGGCGGCTGCATCTTTTATACCCCTAGTGCACTGACGTCAGGGAAGAGGCGACAGCAACCGACGCCGGACCAGGACTTTGGAATTCAGGCCGACTGCGGGTAGCCTGCCAGCAGGATAACCCAAGAGTAATGACTGCAACAGTGAAACACGATGAACATCAGCAAAACACTTCCAGGACAATACAAAAAAACTTCTCAGCACAGACATTGTGTCTGCTGCTGCACTGAAACTGAAAGATAACATCTTTTTATGGCCTGGCCATAAAGTAATTAAATTTCAGCTATTTTTCTGAAGATAACCTCCTGTACTCCAATTTCCATTGTTAAAATATATACATCTAAACAGTTACAATAATGCAGGTACATTTCTGTTCTATTCCAGTAGGCCATGCTGTGCTTACATTTCAAGCGCTTTGCAAATATCTTCATATATACATGACATACATTTCTAATACATTTGTTAACACAAGCATCTTGTATGAAACATGTTGATATTAAACAAATGTTCTTCTTTCGGCTTTTCCCAGTTAGGAGTCACCACAGCGGAACTCCAGTCCGCTAATTACTGGCAGTAGATTTTTACAGTGCCGAGGTGCCAGCCTGATGCCCAACCTTCAACAAAGGCACGCCCATTCACGCATGTCTTTCGAATACCACTCGACCGCAGGGAGGACATGCAGACTCCACACAGAAGGCGCTCCAAACGAGAATCAAATGGGAGAACCTCTTGCTGTGAGGCAGCAACGCTACCGCTGCACCACCGCGGCTTATGCTGATAGTAACAAATGACATATAATTATTTACAAAAGTCCAGATAGCTGGGCTGGCAGTATCTCTTTCGTGACAAGGAGTTTTCTCTTTTGTCTGCAGTTGTGTCACTCACAATAGTGTTAAAAGAGCTATGAAGTGTGCATTCATCTGCCCCCTGCAAAACAAAGGTTTAGGAGAGGCTTTGCTGTAATTGACATTTTCTATGAAATGCAGTTCAGTTTAATTTGTAATTATGTGCATTAATTTTATTTTTTTGAAGAGCTGCATATATATATATATATATATATATATATATATATATATATATACACACACACACACATACATTTATACACACACACACACACACACATATATATGTAGCACTGCAACTGAGGAAACCAAAACAAAAAAAAAACTCAGAGAATGGTGAAGCCAAAAACAGAATACTAGAAACAACAGCCAATAAGAGACAAACTAGCACTTTCATCCCACTTTATTAACACAGGAACTTCATCAGAATAGTCTCTGCTAGTTCAATTACAATTTTATATACAATGGATATAAAAAGTGTACACTCTCTTGTTAAAATGCCACGTTTTTGTGATATAAAAATGAGACCACAATAAATAATTTCAAATCTTTTCCCACCTTTAATGTGACCTATAACCTGTACAATTCAATTGAAAAACAAACAAATCTGTTAGGGGAAAAAATATAAAAAATAAAAAACATACAATAAGCTGGTTGCATAAGTGTACACACCCTTAAACTAATACTTTGCTGAAGCACCTTTTGAGTTATTTATTTTATTTTTATTTATTTTACATTTGTTGACCGGGTTAGTCCGACTGAGCCTAGTGGCTTATTTTCAGCTGAGACCCGGGGAGAAAGGCTCCACAATAAAATACAATTTAATGGTAAATCAGAAAATAGGAATTAGATACAAGTAAAAAACTAGCATTCACCAGCTACATACAAAAAATGAGTAAATATTTTACAATGTTAGTTGATAATAAGGATATATATATATATATATATATATATATATATATATATATATATATATATATATATATATATACACATAGGTAGTAGAATATTTATGCATACAAAATTTATGATATTCAGGCTAGTAGGGTTTCTTTTTTTTCAATAATCATTTTTATTGTTTTGCCAAACCATTATACATTTCACAAGGCTAGTAGGGTTTCAATGAGGGAGAGAGCATATGGACAGAAGTGAAGATGTATGAGAGAGAAAGTAAAAGGAAGTAGAAAGGCTAATACTGGAATGTAGATTGTTAGGGAAAGGGGTAGTAAGGTTATGCAAGAAAAGAGGGAAGGTGAGAAGTTATACAGGAGAAGAGTATAGGAGAGGGGAAGGAGCTAAAAAAGACTATGATGCATGGAAAGCATTTTAGGGGAGGGTGAGTACAGTGGCACGACAAGCTAGTTTTCAGATATTCTCTAGAGGCTGTTTTGAATTGATAAGAGTGTTTAAGGGGTCTAATTTCTAAGGGAAGTTTGTTCCAAGATATGGCAGGGTTGTAACTGTAGGGGGTGCAACCAGTTTTGGTCTTGGTTCATAGGTAGGTACTAGGCTATTGGCCCAAGGGCCTACATAAGCCTAGCCAACAAGGTTCCCTGGCTTACGCCACCCAAGAAAGTTATTTTCCTGTGCCACTGTCAAGCAGAGACACAGAAGTGATCCCTGAGGTGTATTTCCTATTTCCCATCCACTCATCAAGATTTTTCTTGGAGTGCTAATGAAGAACTTTGCTTGACATAGATGGGTAGCCAGTTCCAGAGTATGGGAAGTCTCTGGGACAGGACTCTATCCCTCCAGCACTTCCTGTTTATTGTGGTGACAAGGTTTAGGTCCATAGAGCGTGTAGCTCAGAGGGATTGGGATTTCTTTAGGTGTAGCATGTCCAACAGCTCTGAGTTTGACATAACTTTATATGTTTGTCGGAGATCACCTTGGAGAAGGCGATATGGTACGTAGTAAAGCTGGAGTTTTTTGAGGCGGTCAGTGTAGGGCATTTGTTTGAGGCCAGTAATCCTCTTTGTGAGGTACTTCTGTGGCCTTTCCAGCTGCTGCAGATGTCTTGTGAGGTACATTCCAAAAGGAGCATTGTACTCTATAATGGGTCTAATGATTGTCGAGTAGAGGGGAACAATGACTTTTTTTTTTCCTGGATGAGAACCCTTTTATGATGAGGTGTGCCACGTAGAAGGACTTCCTGACTACTGTGGCGATGTGACTATCAAAGGAGAGACTACTATCCACCCGAGTCCCAAGGTCTCTTACCACCCATTCGGTGTTAAGTAGATTGCTGCCTATGTGGTAGTTCATGGGTACAAAGTTTTTATCATAGGGGATGACACTGCACGTTTTGGCACTGAGCTTGAGGCAATGGCTCTGACACCAGGCATCTGTCTCAGCGAGGCCCTTCTGTAGGATATCCACATCATTTGGGGACTTGACTATGGTTTCTAGATTGCAGTCATCTGCAAACTTCATTAGCCAGTGGCCTTATGTGTTAGCCTGTACTTCAGAGAAGTAGATACCAAACAGAAGAGGTCCCAGGGCGGAACCCTGTGGTACTCCACTTGTCACTGTTTTGAGGTCAGATTTGGAGTCTGCAACTTATACAGTGTGGGTTCTGTCAGTGAGCCAGTTGGCAACCCATCTTGTGATATAGGGATTTATACCTAGTTTAGTGAGTTTAGCTATAATTCCAGAATGGGGGATGGTGTCGAAAGCCTTGGCGAGGTCAAGATAGACTGTGTGAACCACCTTACCCTCATCTACAGCTTTGGTGACTGCCTCAAAGAAATTGATCAGGTTCAGGAGGCATGATCTGCCTTTCACAAAAACGAACTGGGTGGGATCCAGAGTTTGGAGGTTACCAATGTCTGTTTATGAGTACCATGATGATACATTCCATGGCCTTGCAGACCAGGCTCATCAGGCTAATAGGTTGACAGTTCCCAGGATCAGTGGTGGCTCCCCCTTTGTGGAGTGGGATAACTGTTGCTGTGTGCCATTCAGTGGGCACAAAGCCTGATGCAAGGCTATTATTGAACAGGGTGCTTAAGTGGGGAGGGGAGCCAGATCGTTCTGAAGTTCATGTAAAACGCAGCCTGGGATGTTGTCCAGTCCCATGGATGCTGTGTTTTTGGCATTAGACTGTGCAGCTTTTACCTGCGTAGTTGTGATTACAGGGACTCGGCATTCTTCCTGCATATATATGGGTCCTTTAGGGGGTGAGAGGGGGGTAACGTTAGCACTGAACCTATCTGCCAGGATGTTGGCAATATCAGTTGGTTCTGTAATTTTCGTGCCTTTGTGCTGTAACTCAGAGCAGATCTGGGTGTTGCCATAGAGATTCTTGACATAGCTATATAATGCTTTGTGATTGTCCTTGGAATTAGTAGTGATTTTATTTTCGTAGCTAGTTTTGGAGGATCTTATAAGGGATCTCAGCTTCTTACTGAGGCTGACCAGGGAGCTCCTCCACTCATGGGAGTTTACTCTCTTTTGCAACAGTTTCTTCCTTCTGTTGTACAGTTTGTTTATGGCAGGGGACCACCAGATTGGCTTCCTTTTTTTGGAGGATAGCGTCTTGGTTCTGTTTGGGATAGTACGATCCATGCACTCATGTAAGTGCTTATAGAGTGCATTTGTGTAGGATTCAGCAGTTGTAACTGTATTGTCCATCTGATGGGTGTCATGAAGTTCACCACTTCTGTATTAAGAAGCATGAAGTTGGCTTTGGAGAAATTTTTTACTGTGGTTTCCTTAATGGGGGGTGGGGACGGGATGTGGATATCAAGGGGGATTAGCTTGTGGTCAGATCGGACCAACGAGGAGTTGACTTCAGGTGTGGAACACTGGTCACTCATGTTGGTAATGACTAGATCTAGGATATTGTTGCCCTGGTGGGGGTGTGGATAAGTTGATCCAGGGCATTGGAGTTTATGAATTCCAGAAAGCATTGAGCTAAGGAGTTTGTACACAAGTAGTTTTCCCAGTTAATGATGGGGTAGTTGAAGTCGCCCATTATTAGGGTGTTTGGTTGAACCCTAATATTTTCCAGTACATCAAGAAAAGAGGAGTGGGAATCCTGGGGCATGGTGGGGGATCTGTAGCAAGCTATAATTTGGATTGCAGTTTTGCCCAGAGTTAGTTGCACTTGGATAACCTTGGATGCATTGTGCTGGGCAACTAGCCTGGAGGTGTGGATATCCTTAATGAATATGGACAGACCTCCGCATTTGGTGTTTCAGTCCAGGTTACATTGCCGAAAAGTGTGGTATGAGTTATAGCCTGGTAGTGCAGGGGTGCTCTCTGGAGCCTTGAACCAGGTCTCAGTCACTGCACAGATATCGATGTTCTCCAGTTTAAGGAGTGCCTCGAGTGAGTGCATTTTGAGTTTTAGACTTCTAGCATTGAGTAGCATTACCCTCAGTTTTTGCTTGCCTGTTTCCTGTTATGGTGGTGAATTTGTTATTTGAACCTTGCCTAAAAAAGGCACTATAGGGGCAGCAAGAGCCTTAGCCAGTATCCGGAATCCCAGGGGTGACAGGTGCAGGCCATCTGTGGCAAAGCATTGTGGTCTGTCGACTATGTCATCCCAAGCAGACAGATACTGGATCCTGTTAGAATGACACCAGAAGCTTAGCCAATTGTTGAAGTCAACTGTTTTGTCCTCGTACTGCGGTATCATTCTGGGCGATGGCAGAATGCTACTCAGGGCTAGGTTCATACCTGCCTGAGCGAAAAGATCGGAGAGCTCTTCCATGTCTCTTTTCATGTAGTCCAGGGAGGTACGTCTCAGGTCATTCACACCAACATGGACAATGACAGATTCATATTTGTACTTGTTGTGGAGTGACCTGAATGTGTGCATTATGTGGCGGATCCTGGCACCCGACAGGCAGCTGACAGTAACCTTCTCCTTGTTTAGCCTGGTGAGTGGGGCATCAGTGTGCCTGGCTATAGAGTCACCTATGACTAGTGTGTTGGGTACGTTGTTTTGCCTTATTGGCTGTGGTTGAGTGGCACACTGAGCCTGTGGGCTATGTGTCATTTGGGTTGTGTTGGGGGATGGAGGTTGATTGCGTTTCTGCTTTGGAGGTCTCTGTTGCTTAGACAGATTATTATTGAGAGCCTCCGTGAATGTTTTTGTGTTACTATGTGGATTTTGGTGGTTTAGATTTAGTGAGACTATGTGATGAGTGTGGTGCAAATGTTTACCTTCTCCTCATGACTATTAAGTTCAGTGTGGTGTGGTGCAAATGTTTTCCTTCTCCTCTCGACTGTCAAGTTCAGTCTTGGTTGGAGAGAGCTTTACCTCCAGTTTGGCTAGATAAGTGCATCTCTCACAGGTTGCAGTGTTGGGTGGTAGGAGGAGAGAGTTGTCTGTGTACATGATGCAATTTCTACATTGCCTCAAGATGCCCATGTTCATCAGATAGACAGGAGAGAACACTGGGAGCTGACTCTTGGACATGCCTGAATAAAAAAACTATTTTCCTCTAGATAAGTGAGTACAAGAGCTGTTTTCTTCTAAGCAAGTGAGAAAAGTAAGTACAAAAAAACGGTTTTCCTCTAGGTAATGAGGAAGATTGAGTATATTGGGTTTATATAACTACAACAGATCTTGGTCAGAGCTACGCAGAGGTCTAGTGGGGGAATATTTAGAGATAATAGGAGTTAGGCTAGGACAGAAAGAGACCTGGTAAAGGATTGAGTGCATAATCTGCAGTTGAGATAGGAGGAGCTGATAGGGTAATTCCAGCCAGTCTAGTTGTTTAAGAGAAAGACAGTGGTGAGACTGGCAAGTAAGGTATGCAGCAAATCTAGCCACTTTATTGTAGGTACATTTGAGTTTGGTTAGGAGTGAGGAGTTCAGATTGTTAAAGATTTGACAGCTATACAATAAACTAGGAAGGAGGTATGCATGTGATAGGGTTGTTTTTGTCTTGGAAGTTAAGTACTTTTTATTTTGGTATCGTAGTCCCAGTTTTTGGTGTGTCTTTTTAATACAGACACATGTAGATCAAACTTAAGTTGGGCATCGATTGTGACACCTAGTAGTTTTGTATTTGGTTTAACAGTGATAGCAGTGTTATTGGTGGAGAGTATAGTAAAAGTAGATTTAAGATTTGACAGATTTTTGGGGAGAAAGAGTAACAGCTTAGTTTTCTTAGGGTTGTGGATTAGTTTGTTGTTACAGAGCCAGGATTCAACAGAGGAAAAGGATGCTTGGGTTTGAGAGTAGAGGTCAGTGGGAGTGTCAGAGATGGTGATGACTGTAGAGTCATCAGCATATTGAATAAGTGATGACTGTGGACAGGAGGTACGTAGTATGTTAGTGACAATATTAAATAGTGGACCAAGGATAGATCCTTGGGGGACTCCATCATTACTGGGAGGGGAGGAGATAAAGCAGAGAGCCATTTGACAGATTGAAGGTGGTCAGAGAGATAGCTGGAAAACCTGGAAATAGTGGAAAATGAGAAATTAAGGTTAGCCAGTTTGGCCAGAAGAAGAGGGTGGAGACTGCATCAAAGGCCTTGGAGAGGTCCATGAATAGACAGGAGACCAGTTTATTGTCATCTTGAGCAAGAAATATGGTATTTAAGAAAGATATTAGTGCAGTTGTGGTGCTATGTTTGGGGTGAAAACCATGTTGTGTGGGAGTAAGTAGGTTTTCCTGAAGTAAGTATTGCATAACTTGTTTATGGATACATTTTTCCAAAATTTTTAAGAGAGAGGACATGATTGTGATGGCCTGAAATTACAGATATCTGTGGAGTTACCATGTTTATGTATAGGCAGGGTGTAAAATTATTTCCATACAGAGGGGACATAGGACTCTGAGATGGAGCGATTGACTAAGATAGATACCAGGTGAGCTAGGGGTTCAGCAGCAATCTGTAGGAAATACCAGGGTAGATTGTCTACTGAAGGAGAGCATGGTTTAAGTTTTGAGAGTAAGGATTTTATGTAATTTTTAAAAACTGTTTTGAGGGTGAAAGAGTTTGACAAGTTTGGTGGAGAAGTAGAATTAAAGAGGTTGTTTGCATTATTTGTAGGGTGGAATGAGTTAAGCATCTTAGTTATAGATTCGATAAAGTGGGTGTTGAAGATGGCCAAAGATTCTTCAGCGGTGTTTGGGCAGGGGTTTGGAGGGGAAGGGTTACCAGGGTGCAGAATGAGATTGATAGAGTTCCAGAATATTTTTGCTCTCAGACCTTTGGGTAGAGGGAGGGGTTGGTGTAAAAATCCTTCTTGTGTTTAAGGATATGTTTTTAACCAGGTTTCTGAGCTCTTTATAATTTTGTAAGTGAGTAGGGATTTTAGTTTTTGTCCATAGTTTCCAGATCCTGTCTCTGTTTTTCATTAGGGTACGGGTACGGTTAGTTAGCCAGGGAGATATATTAGGGTTTATTCTGACTGTATAGAGAGGAGCAAGAGAGTTTAGGATATTTAGAAAGGTAGAGTTAAAATGAGTGGACAGCTTCGTCAAGGGGGAGGATGATTAGATGTGACCAGTTAATCTTAGAGAGATGGTCTTTGAAGGTCTCAGGGCAAAAGGTGGGAAGTTTGTGGGAGGTTATGTATTTGCGGGGCCTGGTGAGGAGTATGTCTGATGAATGTTATGCGGGACTGATCACTGAGGTATTTGGTAGGGTCTCAGGAGAATGGTATTTTAGGGGGTGAGAGACTAAGATCCAGTCTAGGAGAGTGCTAGGGAGTTGGGATTTGCTGGTATGAGTGGGTGAAGAGATGTGTTGCTCAAAGCAATAAAGGTTAATGAAAGAAGTTGAGTTGGGTGCTTGAAGAGAAAACCAGTCAATATTTACGTCCCCAAGGAGAATGGTTTCATTGTGGATGGCCTAAGAGAGGTGGGAGAGAATGTTTTCTAGGATGATGATGTTGTTTCCAGGGGGGATATAGCCAGCTGCAACAGTAATGGTAATAAAGTTGTTGAGTTTAAAGTTGGCCAGTAGGAGTTCAGCTGGTGTGAAGGAGGGAGTAGGTTTATCTGGACTTAGGGGAGTGAAATGGTCAGAAAAGACTATGGCCACTCCACCACCCTTTTTCTTTTGTCTATCAAGTCTAAGGGTATTGTAACCAGATGGGAGGATGTCTCATTACAGCATTCAGTCTTCTTGGGTACACACCTGTCATTAATTAAAGAGACTCTGATTAACCCAAAATAAAGTTCAGCTGTCCTAGTAGTATTTTCCTGACATTTACTCAGTTGCCTGCTACAGCAAAAGCCATAGTTCGCAGAGAGCTTACAAAGTATCATAGGGATCTCATTGTTGAAAGGTATAAGTCAGGAGAAAGGTACAAAACATTTCCACAGCATTGGATATACCATGGAACACAGTGAAGACAGTCATCAAAAAGTGGAGAAAATATGGGACAACAGTGATGTTGCAAAGAACTGGATGTCCCTTCAAAACTGATGAAAAGACAAGATGAAAACTGACCAGGGAGGCTGCCAAGAGACCTACAGCAACACTGAAGGAGCTGCAGGAATTTCTGGCAAGTACTGGTTGTGTACTACATGTGACAACAATCTCCCATATTCTCCATATGTCTGGACTATGGGTAGGGTTGGAAGATGGAAGCCTTTTCTTAGACAGAAAAACATCCAGGGCCAGTTAAAATTTACAAAATAATACATCAAGTCTCCCAAAAAGCATGTGGGAGAATGTGTTATGGTCTGATAAGACCAAGGTTGCACTTTTTGGCCACAATTCCAAAAGTTATGTTTGGCGCAAAAACAACACTTTGCATCACCAAAAGAACACCATCCCCACTGTGAAGCATGGTGGTTGCAGTTTCATGCTTTGGGGTTGCTTTTCTTCAGCTGGAACTGGGGTTTTAGTCAAGGTGGAGGGAATTATGAATAGTTCCAAATAGACACTTCAGGTGGAGGGAATTATGAATAGTTCCAAATATCAGTCACTTTTGGCCCAGAACCTTCAGGCGTCTGCTAGAAAGCTGAAGATGAAGAGGAATTTCACCTTTCAACATGACAATGACCCCAAGCATACATCCAAATCAACAAAAGAATGGCTTCACCAGAAGAAAATTAAAGTTTTGGAATGGCTCAGCCAGGGCCCAGACCTAAATCCAATAGGAAATCTGTGGGGTGACCTGAAGAGGCCTGTGCACAAGAGATGCCTTCACAATCTGACAGATTTGGAGGACTTTTGCAAGGAAGAGTGGGCAAATATTGCCAAGTCAAGATGTGCCATGTTGATAGACTCCTACCCAAGAAGACTGAATGCTGTAATTAAATCAAAAGGTGCTTCAACAAAGTATTAGTTTAAGGGTATATGCACTTAAGCAACCAGCTTATTGTACATTTTTTATTTTTTATATTCCCTCCCAACAGATTTGTTTGTTTTTCAACTGAATTGTACAGGTTATAAGTCACACTAAAGGTGGGAACAGTTTTGAAATTATTTATTGTGGTCTCATTTTTTTATATCACAAAAACCTGGCATTTTAACAGGGGTGTGTACACTTTTTATATCCACTGTACCATGGAAGTACCACCAAAAAAAAGAACAGCCTATGATAGCCAAGTAAAAAGCAGGTGACTCAGTTAATATACAAATCACATTGCTAATTTAAAGAAATAGTACAAACCCAAAATCCATAACCAAAAGAATTAAACTGATTGAAGTAACTTAACCTTAACAAGCACTTGATATTAATAGCTTCATTAATATCAGGGAACCTATCAACTCTAAGTTTCACTTGCCAAAATAGTTCCCTTGTCTCTAAAAAGTCATTACAACCATTGATAAACCCCAGGGGCGGCTCGTGCCATCGGACTGTAGGACTGCAGCCCTCCCAGCAAAAAGATTCAAGTTTTGAGTTTGTTCATTACAAAAAAATAAAACATGTAAATTTTGTTTGTATGTGCTAATGTAAGCAAGTCCGACCGACTTGCAAAGTCCCAGAACTCGAACTGCACATGCTTGTCGAGTTCCGTTTTTTTTTTTTTTTTAATTAGCGAATGCAAACGTTTCTATAAATCTAAACTGCTTTACAAGCAGTCTAGATATGAGAGAAGGCATCAGTGTGATGCCCAGAAGTCTATGCGCTTTTTAACCGCACAGTAAAGTAGAAGGGGTTCGGCTGCCATGTCCGCAGTCATGTACATGATGTGGACAGCTGGATTGCTACTGATTGGCTCTCGCTCTCTTCGCAAAAAAGAGAGAGAGAAAAACAGCTGGATTGCTACTGATTGGCTCTCGCTCGAAAAACAATCAGCAGTAGCCTGTAGCACACTAAGCATTACTTGTGCTACGGAGTACGGACTATTGTTGTTTGTAAAAGTTGAAGTGCCTGTGCCTTATCTTTGTTTTTTTTTTTGGCTTGCTTCTGGCTTTTGCCTTGCTTACAATGAGCAGTTGCAAATTGAATCAGACAGAGAGGAAGAAAGAGTTCTTTGAAGTAAAAGTTATTAAACTGAGGTAGGTGCTAGACTCGGCTCTGTACAGATGAGATGTCAGTGTATTTTTTTTTTTTTGTACAGTAAGTACTCTCGAACGCAGCAGTGAAAATCTGCACTAGATAGATTCATAGATCGATTATGTCAGTCTGTAATATTGCATTGCCGTGTGTGTTGCTGATGTAGCACTGCTGAAATGTCCTTCAGCACCTTCACTTTCAATCTCCCTTCTTCCATGAAGCCTAATATGCATTCTGGTGTGTGTGTGTGTGTGTGTGTGTGTGTTTGTGTATGCATGTCTCCATGAGCTTGCATGTTCATGTATGTGTTTTAGATGTAGCAAGGAACTGAAGACTTTTTTTGGTCTCCAGCTTTGGAGGACACACTTTTTTGGTCAAAGAAGGAGGCATAAGATTGGGGTTCTGCCAGAGACACCAAATGACCTAGCTGCAGCCTCTGTGCTAACGCAAAATGATGCAAAATATAAGTAACACGACTTGCTATTTTTCCATGAAGATGATGGGTAAGAAGACAGGAGTCAAAGCATCTTAGAAATAAGATATATTTCAGTAAAAAAGGGGTGCAGAATAATTAATCAAGTAAGGCATGCAGGGAGTTAAGTCATCATATGTACAATCCATAGATATTGTTGCTAATGCTATAGCTACATGCAAATCTTCCACAAATTATTTATGTATGTCTTTATGGACAAGGCATGCAAAAATTTCACAAAGCATACTGTTATCACCTTACAGGCAATGCATCTAAAACACAATTTCTGCTTAAGAAGTGAAACATTGGTTCCTAAGCAGAACCTCAGTAATTTAGGCATTAGATTTTGAGGGGGTCTATGCCATTGTGTCATCACTGGACCAGTCTATGCCATTTCTATACCCAGAGCTCTAAGCTCTGGAAATGAACTGCTGTTGACCTTTTTGCAGCAAGTGTCAGTGGCAGAATTAGTTTCATTTAAAACTACAAACACCCAACAGGTAACCCTATCATCTGCTCAACAACTGTCAAAGTATTCACATGATGTAGTAGCTGATAAAACAAATAACAAAAGTAAATAATTGAAAGATTTCAGTAGGACAAAGTGATGTACAGAGAACATACAGAATCAAGTATAGACTGAAACGGAGGGAGAAATATTTAAATCACATCATCTGTATATGCCACGCTCTTGAAATTGCATTAAAGTGAAATAACAGAATTTTTTAATGAGATGATCATTTGGCTGAAGTTAACTTTTAAAGTATCACTGGCTAAAAGTGGAATGAAGAAAGAATAACAAATTCAGGGTCACCTGATGTTATTCTACTGCTCTGACCCACAATGGAATAATGTCAGGTGACCATGAATTTAGTTATTTCTCTACACTGATAACTCAGTCAAAATGCATTAATTACTGGAACACTTAAGGCTCATATTCAGGAAAACAAATATTATGTTATTAATAATAAACTTGAAATACTGGCTGCTATAACTGCAATCTAGTTGGTCTCAGATTTATGGTTCTTAGGAAAAAGGAGCTTAGAATTGAGGAAGGTAGAACTAATTTCCTGACTCAGACTTAAAGCAAACACAGTAGAGACATATGTATAATGATGACTGCTGCAACAATTGAAGGTTAACGTAACATTTAGAAATATATATTAAAGTTACTAAAACTGGTAAACCTAAAGAAGATAGATATATAGACAGATAGATATTTGTTTATGCATATATACAAATCACAAGCTGGAGGAAATAAATGCAACATTTTAAATATATTTTGGCAAAAATAAATCTCTGATTGTGTTTGTGATCATTCATAAGTGAACCCAACCATAATCAATGTAGGTTACAATTCTATTAATGCTGACTGACAGCCTGGGAGAATGTGTTGATTTAAAGCTAATATTATAGCTATTTAGATCATTATAAAAATATGTCCCTAGAAAGATGCCAGAAAGTACAGTTGTGTACACTTACCATAAATGTAGATGTTTGAGTGTATTCACTGTTGCAGTCATTGCATTTGGGTTATCTGCTTGCAGTAGTCCTCAGTTGGCCTGATTATCAAAGTCTTGGGTCCTGCGTCGGTTGCTGTCTCATCTTCCATGACATCAGGTAGTCAGAGGTATAAAGCATGCAGCTGACGCCATTACATCAGTTTTTCTTGCCCCAGATGTCAGATGCCCCCCTAATGGCAAGCAATTAAATATAAATATGCAAGGTTATACCTCCAACAAAAAAGCAAATACACCAAAAAGCTTTTAAGCATAGTAAAGGAGAGTAGAGGTATAGCCAAAAGAAGTCAGGGGGCTGGAGGGAGAGTAAGCAGGACTGCAACAGTGAATACACTCGAACATCTACATTTATGGTAGGTGTACACAACTGTACTATGTTCTTCGTGTTTCACTGTTGCAGTCATTACATTTGGGCAGATTCCCAAAGCTAAGGATGGGAGGAGGAATTTAGAAAGCATTAGGACCAGCTATAAGGCCCTGCAAGACTGCAGTGGCAAAACCTGCTCTGGATTTAGAGAAAATAGGCAAATGGTAATGCTTGGTGAAAGTATGTACAGAACTCCAGGTAGCAGCTTCTAGGATGTCCGTGGTAGGGCACCTCTGAGAAAGGCTGTAGAGGTAGATGCAGCCCTGATTGAGTGTGGTCTTATCCCATATGGGATAGGTTTTCCATGGTGCTTATAGCAGAAATGAATGTAATGGCCTATCCATTTAGAAATGGTTTGCTTTGAAATGGCCTTCCCCTCTGCCCCTGCAGCAAATGCCACCAGCAGTTGCTCAGATTTCCTTTGAGGTTTAGTCCTGTTCAAGTAAAATCTAAGTTGTCTGTGCACATTTAAGGAGTGCAGTGTCTGTTCCCCTTTGTTCTGTGGATTAGAAAAGAAGGCTAGCAAATGAATGGACTGATTAAGAGCCACACTGGATACTACCTTGGGCATGAAGGAGGGGTTGGTCCTGAGGGACACCCTATCCGCATGAAAGATGATGAAAGGCTCCACTGCCATAAGGGCCTGAAATTCAGATACCCTTCTTGCTGAAATGATTGCTAAAAGGAAGGCTGTTTTCCCAGAAAGGAATTTTAACTCTGCACTTGCAGCTGGCTCAAAAGGAGGTAGAGTGAGTTTTTCCAATACAAAGTTAAGGCCTCAGGCTGGAGTTGGGGTTCTCCTGGGTGGTCTTAAGTTGTTGGCCCCTCTGAGGAACTGCTTGAGCAGTGGATGAGAGAAGAGGGGAGGTTCTGTGTTGTAATGAGATGAAATGGCTGAGGCATGAATTTTGATGGAGGAAAGAAGAAAGGCCCTTGTGAAGCATCTCAGTTAATTATTGAAGAATCTGAGGTAAATTGGGCGCTGCTGTGCCCATCCCTTGAGTTTGGTTCCAGGAACAGAATCTTTTCCATTTTTCAGCGTAAGATTTTCTAGTACTAGACCTCCAAGCCGCCAAAATGACATCCAACACTTGTTTACTTAAGGATGGTAACGGAGAGGTCAAGCAATTAGCCAGGCTGCCGGATTCAGGGTTTGAAGCTGAGGATGTAGAATCTGGCCCTCCTGCTGGGACAGCAGGGTAGGTGTCTGAGGCAGGTGCCATGGTGCCAGCAGTGACACACTGCGCAAGAGGGGGTACCAGTGTTGGCGTGGCCAGTCTGGTGCAATCAGTATCGTCCTTGGTTAGTCCTGTTAGATCTTTAGTAGTACTTTGGAGAGGAGAGGCAGAGGAGGAAAGGCATAAACTGATAGATTTTTCCAGTTGACGGACAGGGCATCCACTTTCCAAGCTTGTTTGTGGGGAGTCCTTGTGCAGAATTTGTCTAATTGGTAGTTCTGGGGGGAGGCAAACAGGTCTACATCTGGGCTCCTCCATTTGCTTATCAACCCTCTCCACTTAACCTTCTACTACTTACACTTCACTAATACTGCTCCTCTGATAGTCTCTCGCTCCTCTTCTGCTCTTGGGCTCAACCCGCTCTGTTCGCCCTGCGGGCTCACTCCGCTCCCCTACCCTGCCCCCAATTCCCACCCGCCCCAGCACGTCTACATTTATCCCTCCAACAACCACTCCCACTTCCACTCTACTCCAATCAGTATTCATACCTCCTAACACACCTTCCTTTTTTCCCGCCAAAACCAACTTTCACTCTACTCCCCACTTTCATCTTATTAACCAATCCTACTCCATTCCCTCTTCTTGACCACACCCCTCTATAACTAATATTACTCTCCTCACTTCTAAGATAACATACACTTCCTCTATATAAAACTGTCTCCTACATACCAAACAACACTATTCTATTACTGTTCTACTGTTACTCTTCTACAACATGCTCTCTAAATACTCCTTCATCTTCCTTTCACTACTACTTCTCCTCTCCTTATCTTATTTCCACCATCTCTCCCAGCCCACTATTTCCTTCACCTTCCAATCCTTTCATATAACTAACCACCACAACTCCCCTCCATCACAATCATACTCTCTTATTTCCCCCTATTTATACCCCTCAGACAACCTCCTTCTTTTTCGATACAAACTTATCTCCCATCACACAATCTCCATTCCTATAACTACTAGTAAATCCCTCCATTTCACAATAAACCCCAATCTCACCACCTTGCTATCTATTCACCTAAACTATTATATACCACACCTGATTAGTACTCTCATATCAGGCGAAATCCATCCCAACCCAGGCCCTTCCACTATAACCACCACAACTAAATCCTTATTATTCACTTCCTTAAACTCTCAAAGTATCGTTAACAAAGTCCCAAACCTTCATGCTTGGCTTATACACAATAAACCTGACATCTTGACTATTTCTGAAACCTGGTAAAAACCTCATATTAAGGACTCTGAAATAGTTCCCCCAAACTACTCCATCATAAGAAAGGACAGACCTCTCAAAAAAGGCGGAGGAGTAGCGCTTATATATTCCTCCTCCCTAGTAGTTTCTCCCTACAACAAACCTATCCCACACTTTAACAACGCTGAACTTCTCCTTACTCTACTACAAATCAATAATTACAAACACATATGTATAGCTTCCCTCTATATCCCCCCAGGGGATAATATCTCTACACTTGAACTTATCCTTTCTTGGCTATCCAGTAACATTAGTAATGAAACCATAATCCTTGGAGACGTAAACATTAACCGGGCCCTTATCCAGGCTCCTGCAAACACCACTAATATCAACCTCTACAATTTCTCACAAATGATCAACTTGCCCACTCACCCAGCCAAAAACCCCTCAAATGGGAGTATATTGGATTGGATTCTAGTCTCTCATCCCCACTATTTCACCAACAGTGGCATCCTTCCTGACCCACTAGGTGACCACTTACCCACCTTTACCCACCGACTTCCCACTATCCTTCAACGGACCCACAACTTCATTACGATCCGTGACCAAAAAAACTTCAACCCAATAACCTTTTCAAACTCACTAAAAGCAGTAAATTGGACTTGTCTAAAAACACTACCTCTAGACAATGCAGTCTCATACTTCAACTCAACATTCTTAAAATTACTTGACTCCCAAGCTCCCCTACGGACAAAGAGAATAAAAACTAAATCAGCCCCTTGGCTATCTAAAACTACTCTTTCTACCATGAGAGAAAGAGACAAAGTGTGGGCACGCTACCAAAAACATAAGGCAACCCCACTCCTTAACGAATACAAAATGCTCCGCAATAAAGTTAAGAAACACATCTCTTTTGATCGACAAAACTATTTCTCTACACTCCAAAACCAAAACAAAAACAACCCTCAAAAATTCTGGAAAGGAATCTCCACTCTCCTCCACCCCAGCAAACCAGATACTCCTACCCCTGATCTAAATGCTCCAGAACTAGATTTAGCCACCCAATTTAATTCCTTCTTTATTGACTATTTCCAAACTGACCTCCTCATTCTCTATCTCCTCCCCTTCATCTAATACCCCTTCACCCACCCCCATAATCTCTACATCCACACCCTACTCCCCACCCACTAATTCCACTACCCCCTTTTCTACACAAATTCTATCCTCATCTATACCACCCCAAAATTAAACGCCCCCCAACTGCACTCTCTTCACTTTAAATCCCATTCCTACTGCTACTATTAAGAAACTCATTCAGAAATTGAAACCATGTACCAATGCTCCTGATAATATCCCTTCTTACTTTCTTGGTATTGCTGCTGAAAGTCTTGCCTACCCCATTAGCATCTTAATTAACCGCTCCCTACAAGAAGGCACAGTTCTCCAAATTTGGAAACACGCATTTATTATACCATTACACAAAGGTGGTAACAATAACAGCATTACTAATTTCCGTCCCATAGCCATCCTGTCCCCCATTTAAAAAATCCTTGAAAAATGTGTGCAACTCCAACTCCTTCCTCATCTCCTAGACAACAATCTTATTACCCCCACACAACACGGTTTCAGACCTAATCATAGCACCATGACTGCCCTTCTCTCCTTCCTTGAAATCGTCAATGAAGCCCGCGACTCTGGACAAATCGTTTCCACCTTACTCCTTGATCTTTCCAAAGCCTTCGATACTATCTCTCACAGCCTGCTCTTAACTAAACTCTCCAAACTCTACCTATCCTCCTCCTCTCTGAACTGGTTCTCTAGCTATCTATCCAACAGAAATCAAGCTGTAAAATGGAAAAAAGCAACTTCCTCCTTCCTAAGTACCCCTACCGGAGTTCCACAAGGCTCCATACTGGGTCCTCTACTCTTCAATATCTTTATTAACGACTTCCACAAATCTATCCCTTTCTCTAGCATCATCCAATATGCAGACGATTCTACTATCATCTGCTCTGCCTCTTCTATCTCCACACTACAAAAACTTACTCAAGACGCCTTCTCTTCCACAGAGCAATGGATGCTAAGCAATCATCTAGCTCTCAATGCCACCAAGACCAAATTAATGTTATTTACTCCCTCCAAACTCACTCCTCCCAACATGAACTCATTCTTAGTTACTAGTCAAAATAACTCACCTCTCGAAATAGTGTCAGAGACCAAACTACTTGGGGTCCACATTGACAACCAACTAAAATTTAATTCCCACCTACAAAAAAACATCAAAAAAACACATCAAAAACTTGGCATGCTGTATAGACAAAATGCCTACCTCACATCCACCACTAAAATCACTCTAGCTACTTCCTTCCTTATCCCCTCCCTTCTCTATGGTGCCCCACTACTTACTAATCTTCAATCCTTGTTAAAAAAACAGCTCACCTCTTGCTATAACAAAATTGCTAAATTCGCCACCGCTCATAGGTCTTACACTCCATAAACTAAAATGGCTAGAACTTCCCAACTATCTTACTTACACTCAACTAACTCTAGCCCACAAGCTTATTCTAAACCCCTCCAACTGTCCCTCCCTTTCCTCTGCCCTTAAAATGCACCTACCAAACAGAGTTCTAAGGTCTAATAATCAAAATCTACTAGAAGTGCACAAACCTACTCATCCCCCAGGCAAAAACCTTCTTTCCTTCAGCCTTGCTCGCCTCTGGAACTCTCTACCACCAAACATCCACATTACCTCTAACCACTCTACCTTCAAGAAGTCGCTTTTCTTACACCTAGCATCTCAATGGGAATGCTCTTGCACCCACCCCACATAACCAACTCTATTAAATGCCCTGTAATACCATAATCTACTTTATTCATCTACTATGTTTGTTCATTAATCTGCATTTATGTTTTACTTTTGTTCCTTTGATAGCATGTACCAAGGCTGTTACTGTCAAATGTTAATGTACATTTATGTTTTTTGCTTATGTTCTTTTACTAGCATGTATCTAGATATTACTGTCAAATGTTAATGTACATTTATTTCTTTTTTGGAGCTTTTCTCCCCGAGACTCCATTGAAAATGGGTTCTTCAAGGCCCAATGGACTATCCTGGTAAAACAACTGCAATAAATAAATAAATAAATAAATAAACATGTTGAAAGTCTTTGGTTCCAATTTCCACTCATGTGGGTCCATGAGATTTCTGCTTAGTCTGCCAGTGTATTTGGGTGTCCTGGCAGGAATTGAACCTGTAGATGCACTTGGTAGCTCAAGGCTGTGTTCTACAGTGCCATGGCTAGTCTGCAGAGGGGGTATGAATGTGTCCACCCTGCTTGTGTTTGTATCACATAACAGTGGTGTTGTCCATCCTCCTTACCATTAATTGTCCTGGAAGAATGTGGTCCTTGAAGGCTGTCAAAGCATTCTGTACAGCTAACATTTCTTTTTGATTGATATGCAGGTGCATTTGACTTGGGTTCCATTTGCCCTGAATGCACTTCCCTGTCAGGTGAGCCACCCATGCATAATCTGATGCGTCTGTTGTTAGGGTTTGGGTGGCA
This sequence comes from Protopterus annectens, assembly GCF_019279795.1. Lineage (NCBI taxonomy): Eukaryota > Metazoa > Chordata > Ceratodontiformes > Protopteridae > Protopterus > Protopterus annectens. The sequence goes on along the minus strand of NC_056728.1, from coordinate 831,838,118 downwards.
GGGGGGTACAGTGAATGGTAGTCCCTTGTTTTGGTGGCAGGCCTCTGCCCACCAAAGGAACTCTAACTGTAGGCAAGCTATGATAGGAATCATTGCTTCTAAATCCCGAGAATGTTGACACCATAGGCTTTTTAGATACCATTGTAGTTTCCTCATATGCAGTCTTGCATATGGAATTAGGAGAATGCAGGAGGCCATGAACCCCAAGGCTTGCAGTATTTGCCTTGCAGATAGCAGGGTTTTTGTGGCCATTAGTTTGAAGTAAGCTGTCAAATGAATTTGTTTCTCTGGCGTGAGGAAAGCCATCTGGGAAGTTGTGTTCAAGCTTGTTCCCAGAAATATAATTTGTTGACAGGGTACAAGATGTAATTTCTTTTCGTTTATGGTGTACCCCAGACAAGTTAGCACCTTTTATACAAACGCCAGATGATTCAAAAGTATGTCCTGGCTTTCTGCCTGAATTAGAGAATTGTCCAGGTATGGGTATATCTGAATATTTCTTTGCCTGCAAAATGCAATGACTGGAGCTAGGCACTTTGTAAATACCCTGGTCACAGTAGATAAGCCAAAGGGCAGTGCAGAGAACTGTTAGTGCATGTTGCCTGCTTTGAAGTGTAGGTATCTTCTGCAGGATTCCCTGATTTGGATGTCGAGGTAGGCTTCCTTTAAATCCAGTGTTGCCAACCAAGCATCATTGCCTAGCATAGGAAGCAACTGGTGAAGAGTTAGCATCTTGAATTTTGGGATCACCAAAAAGGTGTTTAGGATAGAGAGGTCCAGGATAGGACACCATGAGTTGTCTTTTCTGGGTAACAGGAAAAGTCTTGAGTAGAAACCTTATTTATTTTATTTATTTATAATTGTTGACAGGGAGTGTCCGATTGGACGTAGGTCCATTTTCAGCAGAGGCCCGGGGAGAAAAGCTCCACAGTTAAAATAAACAGACAGTAGTTACATTAGATTACATAGCGATTAACAATTTACATAGCAATTACTTACAACATATTTACAGATGAATAATCAAAAAAATGCCAACAGCAACAAATATTCCTCAAACTCAGAAGGAATGACACCGCAGGAGCAATAATACGTCCTTTATTGAGACCACAGCTCGTCAACAAAAAATTATAGCAGCATACAAAAATATAAACTTGTAGTAGAATTAAGCGCTTTCATCCACCATCATGTGGACTTCTTCAGAATCAATTATTCAATTAATACACCACAATATATACGCATTTTGGCGCCAATTCAAAATAACATTTTTAAAAAGACAAGTGCTAATCAAATATATAATAACAATTAAAACCCTAATTAAAATCAACATTCTAATACTTCCTACTATTCATTTATTATGCTTAATGTCTACAATATGAAATTTATTGCTACACTCCATTATTATATGCATTTTATTTCGTATAATTTTCGTATGATTTTACTTGTACCTAGGATCCGATAATTGGGATACATTACTTAAAAATAAGTAAGGAGTATATGTACTGAATATGTTCGTGTGTACTTAAATACTCTAATAATTAAATATATATTTTTTAAAAAAAATTTTTTCCTATAAATATATAATAATAAAATCACTATAAACCAATATGGCAATATGATTTAAAACTCTTCATAAACCATGTGACATGCAACATGTTAAACATAGAAATACTAAAATTCATACATTCCTTAAATAAATAAGATTATTTAGAACCTATATTCCATACCAAAATGTAGCAGTATATGCAATAAAATAATATAATATGTACTGATAGTAGTCATCATCCACAATAATACCATTTTATAAAAATGGTTTTAATGTAATATAATCATTACATCCTGGAAAATTTGATGCATCCGTTAATATTTGCCATTTAGCCTCTCTTTCCATTAACAATGCTTTCATTTTGCCACCTCTCATATTCATCGTAACCATCTCCAATATGGCAAATCTAAAATAATGTGTATTGTCTGTGTTGTATATATGCCTGAATAAAGCGTTAGTGTTGTCTCCCTTCTTTATGGCATATAGATGCTCATATATCCTTTTCTTAAACATACGTTCAGTTTTCCCTATGTAAAAACATGAACATGTACAACACTATTAATGAGAATAGTGGAAATCAAGAGGCACGAGCCATTGATAATGCAGGAAATATAAGCAATATAAGGGATACCAATACTAATGGCATTATACATGAAAAAAATCATTTTAACATCTATAACTATACTGATATGGTAATCAGTAATGAATTTTTTACACTTTTTTCGAAAGGTATGAAATTTGTTCCTAGCAATAATTTTAGGATAGTAGATAGTATTATTGAGTTAAAAAAATATCTTAGGAAATTGAATTTAGCCATTTATTTTAACAATGCACCAAAGAGGATGGAAATTGATAAGTTGAAAAAAAAAAGTAAATTTATTCCTCCAGGTAACCCACATGTAACATTATATGAGAAATTGGTGACTCGTGATTTATAGGTTCATAGTTTCATAGGTTCATACTAGGCTATCTGCCCGAGGGCATTTACAAGCCTAGCCCATAGTTTTGTGGCTTACGCCACCCCTTTAGTTTGGAGAAACTATGCCCATTATTTTGCTGTGCCTCTGTCGAGCAGTGACACTGAGGTAATCCCTGGGGTATATCTGCGATCTCCCATCCATTGGTCAAGATTCCTCTTGAACATGGCCAGCGAGGTGCTCTGCCTCACATATACCGGGATTTTGTTCCACAGCATAGGGAGTCTTTGGGTGATGAATCTATCCCTCCAGCACGTCCTATTAATAACCGTGTCGAGGTTTAAGTCTCCCGCCCTTGTGGCTCTGAGGGATCTAGATTTTTTGAGGTGAAGCATGTTCATCAAATCTGGGTTTGACATGGCCTTGTATGTCAGGCACAGGTCACCTCTGAGCAAGCGGTAAGTGACTGAATAGAGCTGGAGTTCTTTCAGTCGGGCAGCATAAGATAGATTTTTGAGACCCTTTATCCTTTTGGTGAGGAACTTTTGTGGCCTCTCCAGCTGCTGCAAGTGTCGGGTCAGATACATTCCGAATGGGGCATTGTACTCAATCATTGGTCTGATGAGTGATGAGTATAGGGAGACTATGACCTCCCTTGATCTAGATGTGAATCCCTTCGTGATAAGGTGGGCAATATAGAAGGTCTTTCTAACTACTTTAGCAATATGAGTGTCGAATGAAAGGCTACTGTCAACCTGGGTCCCCAGATCCCTGATAACTTCTTCTGTGCTCAGTGGATTGCCACCTATATGGTAGCTAGGGGTAACCTTGTTTTTCCCGAAGGGTATGACTATGCATCTCTTGGCATTTAACTTTAGGCCATGGCTCTGGCACCAGTTATCTGTTTCTGTGAGACCCTTCTGAAGGATATCTGTGTCAGATATGTTTTCGACTATGGCGCCCAGTTTGCAGTCATCTGCAAACTTTGTCAGCCATAACCCTCCTGTGTTTGCTTGTACTTCGGAAAAGTAGATGCCAAACAAGAGTGGGCCCAGGACTGAGCCCTGTGGGACACCACTTGTGACAGGCTTTGAGTCTGACATGGCGCCAGCAACTCTGACCCTGTTGGTTCTGTCACTCAGCCAGTTTGCAACCCATCTTGTGATGTATGGGTTTACATTTAAGCTGATGAGTTTTTTGATGATACCCGAGTGGGGTATTGTATCGAAGGCCTTCGCCAGGTCGAGGTAGGCTGTATGGACTGCCTTTCCCTCATCAATGGCCTTGGTGACTGTTTCGAAAAAGTCAACCAAGTTTAAAAGGCATGATCTGCCTTTGACAAAGCCAAACGGAGTTGGATCCAAGGTCTGCAAATTCCCTATGTCTTTATTTATGAGATCCATTATGATCCTCACCATTGCTTTGCAGATAAGGCTTGTCAAGCTAATGGGACGGTAATTTCCAGGGTCGGTGGAGGCACCGCCTTTGTGAAGTGGGACCACAGTTGCTGTGCGCCACTCCCTGGGTACGTATCCGGAGGTGAGACTAAGATTAAACAGCTGTCCTAACTGTGGGTTTAATTCATCGTTGAGTTCGTGGAGCACACAGCCGGGGACACCATCAGGTCCCATGGATGCTGTGTTTTTTGCCTTGGAGAGAGCAGTTCTCACCTGGGCGTTAGAGATGTTTGGGGGGATACAATCGTTAGGTATAGATATCTCTCCTTTTGGGGGGGAGGGGGGGAGAAGTTTGCACTGAACCTGTCAGCCAGTATGTTGGCAATGTCTGTAGGATCAGTAATCTTCGCATCATTTTGAACTAATTCTGAGCATATCTGGGAGTTTCCTCCCAGGTTTCTAACATAGCTAAAGAAGGCCTTATGATTGTCTTTTGAGTCCTTAGCTATTTTTCTCTCAAAATTTGCTTTGGATGATTTTATGAGAGCTCTTAGCTTTTTACTTATAGTGATCAAAGGTGTCTTACCTTTTAAGGATTTTGCTCTATCTTGTAGTAGCTTCCTCCTTTTGTTGTAGAGTTTGTTTATGGCTGGGGTCCACCAGACTGGACGCTTGCCTTTGGTACAAAGAGTCTTTGTTTTGCTTGGGATTGCCTGATCCATGCAGTCCTGCAGGTGCTGGCAGAAGGCATTTGTAAGTGATTCAGCGGCTTGAGTAATGTTTACCGCAGGCTCGGGGGCCTTAAAGGAGACCACACTAGTCTTTAGAAGTGTGAAGTCGGCTTTCGAGAAGTTCTTTACTGTGGTCTTTTTTATTTCAGGTGGGGGTGGAATGAGGACCTCCAGCGAGATTAGTTTGTGATCTGATCTCAACAGTGAGGGGTATACTTCCAGTGTTGAACATTGTGCTCCCATGTTCGTGATGATGAGATCAAGTATGTTTTCTCCTCTTGTGGGGATGGTGACTAGTTGTTCCATGGCATTTGAGTTTATGAATTCCAGGAACTTTTGGGCTAGAGTGTTTGGGCTTGAGTAGTGTTCCCAGTCTATATTAGGGTAATTGAAGTCACCTAGTATGATGGTGTTCGGTGATACATTTATCCCCTCCAGTGTTTTCAGGAAAGCCTTGTGAGGTTCCTGAGTTTGCGAGGGTGGCCTGTAACATGCTACAAATTGCAGAGCAGTCTTGCCTATGGTTAATTGCACCTGGATAGTCTCCGATGCATCGTGCGTTGCCACCAATCTTGAGGTGTGGGTGTCCTTGATGCATTAAAAAATTATGTATGGGGAAAGGAAAATAGAGATAAAAATAAAAAAGGCATAACTCATAGTAATAATTTGAATAAGAAAGAGATGGATCTTTTGCAACGAATAACTTCTGACCAGTCCATACGAATAATGAAACCAGACGAGGGGGGAGGGATAGTTATTTATAACCAGGAAGACTACGTTATTAAAATGTACAATTTATTAGTTGATTCAGGCAACTATATTACAGTATCCATGAATGAAATTAATATAGGATACAGAAGAATAGATATGTTCCTAGAATACATGTTGTTAGAAGGGAGAATTAACATGGACCTGTACAACTATATGAAAGTGGAAAACCCTTTGTTAGCTACCATAATAGGAGTGCCAAAAATACATAAGAATTATCTGGACCCCTCTTTCAGACCTATCATAGCAGGGAGTCATTCTAAAACATTCCCCTTAAGTGTAGTTATTGACACCTGGTTAAAACACATTTATAGAAAAATTCCTCATTTGATAAAGGATTTGTGGATGTTTTTAGGGAATTTAACCCCTGAGTTATGGAAGGAAGGTTTGATCTATATATCCATAGATGTTATCAACCTTTTTTCCTGTATCCCTAAAGAACAGGGCATGGACAACTTTTATAATAGTATTAAACAGTTTTCAAACTTGGACTGGGAACAATCTTCTGTTGTCATGGAGTTAATGAGCATCATATTAGATTACAACTATATATATTTTTTTTGAAGGGGAGTTTTACAGACAAACCCAAGGTGTTGCCATGGGAACAGCTTGTGCCCCAATATATGCCAATTTAGTGATGCTAGATTGGGAAATGGAAAAAGTCTTCAAGAGTCAGTATTTTAAACATATTAGATTTTATACAAGATTTCTTGACGACATTTTTATTTTGTGGGATGGACAAGTAGAGATGATTGATGAATTTATACAGTATCTTAACAACACCAGTCAGTTCTTGAAATTTACATATAATTTTAATGAGAAAGGGCTGTCATATTTGGATACTTACATTTTCAGTAACAAGGAAGGCTTTGAATCACGTATACATAGAAAAAAATACCTTTTCCAATAAATATCTGGAATTCACAAGTAATCACCCTTTTAAAACAAAAAAAGCATTTTCAAGGGACAGTGTATTTGAGTGACGCGAATGACATCAGGTTACAAAGATATGTTGGAAGAAATAGAATACATTAGTAGGTTATTTATGAACAGAGGATATTCACCTCGTTTAATTAAGGAAGTAAAAAGTTATGTTATAAAGGAATGGGGGAAGAAATATACACCTGTATTGGGAAAACCATTAAACAAAGAGGTGGTTATGCTGGAAGGGAAGGACTACAAAAGAGCATATATTTTAGAATACTCACCTCAAATTACACATATAAAGGATATATTGAATAAATATTTGAATATTTTTACCATGGATCATGATTTAAGGGAAATAGTTGGCAACGCTCCATTATTTGTTTATAAAATGGGGTTGAATTTAAAACATATTTTGGAGAGACCTCAGAGGGTGAAAGAGTTAACCTTAAAACAAAGGGGCACGCGTAAATGCGGTAGATGTACATACTGTCCGGTTATATATGAAGAGGATAGATTAGTTTTGGAAAACATTAATAGAACCAAGATAATGTTTAAAAGAGGCAATTGCAATACAAAGAATGTAGTATATATATGGCAAAGTGTTGTACATGTTCATGTTTTTACATAGGGAAAACTGAACGTATGTTTAAGAAAAGGATATATGAGCATCTATATGCCCTAAAGAAGGAAGACAACACTAATGCTTTATTCAGGCATATATACAACACAGACAATACACATTATTTTAGATTTGCCATATTGGAGATGGTTACGACGAATATGAGAGGTGGCAAAATGAAAGCATTGTTAATGGAAAGAGAGGCTAAATGGCAAATATTAATGGATGCATCAAATTTTCCAGGATGTAATGATTATATTACATTAAAACCATTTTTATAAAATGGTATTATTGTGGATGATGACTACTATCAGTACATATTATATTATTTTATTGCATATACTGCTACATTTTGGTATGGAATATAGGTTCTAAATAATCTTATTTATTTAAGGAATGTATGAATTTTAGTATTTCTATGTTTAACTTGTTGCATGTCACATGGTTTATGAAGAGTTTTAAATCATATTGCCATATTGGTTTATAGTGATTTTATTATTATATATTTATAGGAAAAAAAATTTTTTTTTTAATTTCTTAAAAATATATATTTAATTATTAGAGTATTTAAGTACACGTGAACATATTCAGTACGTATACTCCTTACTTATTTTTAAGTAATGTATCCCAATTATCGGATCCTAGGTACAAGTAAAATCATACAAAAATTATACGAAATAAAATGCATATAATAATGGAGTGTAGCAATAAATTTCATATTGTAGACATTAAGCATAATAAACGAATAGTAGGAAGTATTAGAATGTAGATTTTAATTAGGGTTTTAATTGTTATTATATATTTGATTAGCACTTGTCTTTTTAAAAATGTTATTTTGAATTGGCGCCAAAATGCGTATATATTGTGGTGTATTAATTGAATAATTGATTCTGAAGAAGTCCACATGATGGTAGATGAAAGCACTTAATTCTACTACAAGTTTATATTTTTGTATGCTGCTATAATTTTTTGTTGACGAGCTGTGGTCTCAATAAAGGACGTATTATTGCTCCTGCGGTGTCATTCCTTCTGAGTTTGAGGAATATTTACAGATGAAGAACATAGTACATTAGTAGACAACTAGAATCTTTATCTGTGAAGTACATAACAGACATTAACAAATGTTACAATAAGAAGTTCCTGCTGTATAATAAGCACTAGGCTTATGAGCATCTGAGCTTGCTATAATCAAGGTAGTTAGTGGAGTGGAAAGAAAGGTAGTGGTTGGATGGGGTGGGTGATATTAGAGTGGGAGTTGCAAGGGCATAGCCAGCATGTTTTAGTAAAGTTTTGAAGTGGGTGCATGATGGTATGGAGGTAATTGTGGGTGGGAGGGAGTTCCATAATTTAGCTATGGTGCAAGAGAATAGTGCTTCACCAGCAGAGTTATTGGCTTTAGTGATCTGCAAGTGATTTTTGTTGCTGGATCTTAGTGGTCTGGTGGTGTGATAGGGTTGGAGTAGATTCTGGAGGGATGGGACATTTAGTGGATGGTTTATTAGTTTGTGGGCGAGTGAGAGTTGATAGCATTGAAGGAGGTGAGGGAGTTCAAGCCAGCCCAGTTCAGCAAGTGAGAGACAGTGGTGACTATGGTAGGATGCCCCTGTGGCGATTTTGTTGTAGGAGGTCTCTAGCCTGTTTAGACTGCATTGCCTTAGGTTGGTATATATTGGAGAGGCATAAAGTAGGGTGGAGATAAGGTGGGAATTTGCTACTGAAATCTTTGCTCCTTTGGTGAGAAGTTGCTTATTTCTGTATAACGATCCTAGTTTTTGTGGACTTTTTTTATGGTCATGGATATGTGAATGTCAAATTTTTGTTTATTGTCTATTTCCACTCCTAGCAATTTGGTGTGTTCTGTTGGGTATATAGTGGTGTTGTCTTTTGCTGTGATATTAAAGTGAGAGTTGTTTTGAGTATGTCTGGTGGGTTGGAAGATGAGTAGTTTAGTTTTGTTTGGGTTGAGTATTAATTGGGCATCGGATAACCAAGTTTCAACAGAGGAAAAGGCTTCCTGTGTGACTTTTTGCAGTTTGGGTAGGGACTGGGCTGAGCAGATGATGGTTGAGTCATCTGCGTATTGTATGAGTGTGCCTTGTTTGGTGGCAGAGGCTAGATTATTGGTGAAAACAGAGAAGAGTAGGGTTCCAAGGATGGATCCTTGGGGAACCCCTATGGAGACAGGTAGTTGGGGAGATATGTCATTCTGCCATACAATGGATTGTTGGCTGTCAGACAGGTAACTCTGAAACCAGTTGGTGACTGATTGTGAGAAGGATAGGTTATTGAGGACAGAGATAAGTTGTTTGTGTGGGACCATGTCAAATGCTTTAGATAGGTCTAGGAAAGTAGCAGAGGAGAAATAGCCATTGTTTTTATGCTGAAGGATCGTGTTAGTAAAGGAGAGTAAGGCAGTGGTGGTGCTATGGTTTGGTTGGAAACCATGCTGAGTATTGGAAAGGAGGTTGTTAGTAAGGAGGTAATCTGAGACCTGAGAGTGTATGCATCTCTCTAGTATTTTGGAGAGTGGAGAGAGAATAGCTATGGGGCGGTAATTGGTTAGTTCTGTGGAGGGGAACTATATGTGATACTTTCCACAGTGTGGGAACGTAACTTTCTGACAGAGATTGGTTAATCAAGATGGATACTGGGTAGGCCAGAGCATCAGCTGCGATTTGTAGGTATTCACTTGGGAGGTTGTCTGCTGCTAATTTGGTGGGCTTAAGTTTAGTTAAGAGTTTTTTTTATGTTGGAGGTAGGTACAGGAGAAAAAGAGAAGGCAGTGGGGAGATTACTAGTTGAAGGTGTGGGCTGGAGGGGAGGGGGGTTGTGTTGTTTAGCTAGTGATAGTATGATTTGTGTGAAGTGTGTGTTGAATGAGGTAGCAATATTTTCTGAGGAGTGAGGGATGTTAGGAGGAGGGGTACTGACTTTACCTGGGTGGAAGATGGAGTTTATGGAGGACCTTGTCCCTTTTCCTCCTCTGGTACAGTCTGAATTGCCCTTATGCTTGAGAGTACTTGCTTTTGAGCCTCTGCCCACCAATTTTGGGGTAGATCTGGCCAACCGTTTGGGGTTGGTAACATGTGGAAGTGAAATCTGTATCCTTGGGAAACTATATTTAAAACCCATTTGTCCTGGGTAATTAGTTCCCAGTTTTTGTCTGCAGAGCAAACTTTCCCCCTAAAGGAGCAGTCAGTTGAGTAGGGCTTGGAAGTTTTAAAGTTAAGTCATTGAGACAGTTTACCATAAGGGGGAATCTTACTACTCCCTGATTTGGAAGTGGGAGCCCCCCACTGCTTAGTCCTGTGCGCACCTTGGGACTGAAGCCTGGGTGTTCTGCTGGTTCTAGGTTTGGACTGAGAAGGCCTGGAAGAGGCAGGGAAGGACCAATTCTTAGAGGGCCATTGCCTACTAAAACTTGGAGGCTGTACCTGTAGGAAATTTTTAACAGTTTGCATAGATTTTGCTTTTTCCTTCATCTTTTTAAGTATTTCTGCTTTGTTGCCAAACAGGCGGTCCTGATTTAAGGGAACATCCAGTAATTTAGCTTTAAAATGACCTGGCAAAGATTGCTCCTTATGCCAAGCATGCCTTCTAAGTACAGACCCAGTGACAGCAGCCCTGCAAGATGCCTCTAGTGAATCAAAACCACATTGCAAAGTATGTTTTCCAACTTGTTTAGCAGAATGCATTAAATCCTGTAAATCCTTATTTTCAGCACAGTCAGGAATCAACATCATTTTCTGTTTAAGCAATCCATTAATATGCTGCTGATACATTAACATATGAAATTTGCAGTTTAAGGCCCTAATGGCCAAGGTCGCAGAAGTGTATACCTTCTTACCCCATCTATCCAGCACCCTGGAATCTCTTTCAAAGGGGGATAGGTTTTTTTGGCAGTAGTAGCTTTAATGCCCTTGGGTCTCTGTGAAATGGTCCCAGGATCTGCAGTAGAATTTTTAAAAAGGAACTTGTGAGAGTCTGGAACTCTGTAATATCTATCAGGCTTTCTGGGAGCAGGAGGTAGAGAGTCAGGGGCCAAGCTAGATTCTGAAAAGGCATCAACAATGTCCAGTACAGGAGGGATAGCTAAAGGCCTGTGTTGGGGCAGGAGTAAGAAATCCCTAAGCCTCTTTTTAGAATCAGAGTAATCCTGGCTTTCCCAGTGAAAATGCTCCCTAAGAGTATGCAAAGTTTCACCAAAACAGAAATCCTCTGAAGGGGAAGCAGAGGGAATAGAGTTCTCTGCATCAGAATCCTCATAGGTAGGTAAGGGTAAATCCTGGTCATCAGAGGAAACAGAAATTTCAGAATCCTGATCAGAAGTATCATAAGCAAATAGGTCTCTTAGAGGGGGAAGGTTGGCTTCCCCTAATTAAAGTAATAAGGTCTTCAACCATTCTTATCATTTGTTTTTTAGGCATAGAGGCCTGACCATGTGGTCTGGGTGCATAATTTTGGTTGTTCTGTTGAGAGTAAGGAAGGTGTCTGAGGCAGGTGCCATGGAGAAAGTTGTGACAGACTGCATAGGAGTGGGTACCAGTGTCGGCGAAGGCCAGTCTAGAGTAAGCAAAATCATCTTTGGTTTCTCCTGTTTGACTTTTAGTAGAACTTTGGAGAGCAAAGGCAGAGGGGGAAAAGCATAGACTGATAGGTTTTCCCAGCTGAAGGACAGAGCATCCACTTTCCGGGCTTTTTTGTGAGTAATTCTTGTGCAAAATTTGTCCAATGGGTAGTCCTGGGGTGAGGCAAAGAGATCATGTCTGGGCTCCCCCATTTGCATGTCAACATTTTGAAAATCTGTAGTTCCAGTTTCCATTCTTGTGGGTCCATGAGATTTTTCTGCTTAGATCGTCTGCCAAAATATTCAGCTTTCCTGGCAGGAACTGGGCTTGTAGTTGTACTTGATAGCTCAAGGCCATGTTCCACAAAGCCATGGCTTGTCTGCAGAGGGGTAGAAATGTCTACACCCCTGCTTGTTTATGTACCACATAACTGTGGTGTTGTCCGTCTTTACCATTAGTTGCCCTGGATGAAGGTAGTCCTTAAAGGCTGTCAGTGCTTTCTGTACAGCTAGCATTTCTTTGTGATTGATATGAAGGTGCATTTGATTGGAGCTCCATTTGCCCTGAATGCACTTCCCTGACAGATAAGCCCCTCATGCATAGTCTGATGCATCTGTAGTTAGGGTTTGGGCAGCAGGGGGTGGTGTGAATGGCAGTCCCTTGTTTTGGTGGCAGGCCTCTGCCCACCAAAGGAACTCTAGTTGCAGGCAAGGTATGATAGGAATCATTGTTTCCAGGCGGTGAGAATGTTGACTCCATAAACTTTTTAAGTACCACTGAAGTTTCCTCATATGCAGTCTTGCATATGGAATTAGAAGATTGCAGGAGGCCATGAACCCCAAGGCTTGCAGTATTTTTCTTGCTGATAGCAGGGCTTTTGTGGCCACCTGTTTGAAGTAAGTCACCAACTGAATTTGCTTTTCTGGCGTAAGGTAACCCATCTGGGCAGTTGTATTCAAGCTTGCACCCAGGAATGTTATTTTTTGAGAGGGTACTACTTGTGATTTCTTTTCATTTATGGTGTACCCTAGACAAGTTAGAACCCTTTTAACAAATGCCAGATGTTTTAGAAGAATGGCCTTGTTTTCTGCATGAATTAGACAATCGTCCAGGTATGGATATATTTGAATATTTCTTTGCCTGCAAAATGCAATTACTGGAGCCAGGCACTTTGTAAAGACCCTGGGCACAGTAGACAAGCCAAAGGGCAGTGCAGAGAACTGATAATGCAAAAAGCCTGCTTTGAAGCCTAGGTATCTTCTGCAAGATTCCCTGATTGGGATATGCAGGTAAGCCTCTTTTAGATCTATAGTTGCCAACCAGGCATCTTTGCCTAGCATAGGAAGTAACTGGTGAAGAGTCAGCATCTTGAATTTTGGAATGTCCAGGAAAGTGTTTAGAGTAGACAAGTCCAGAATTGGATACCATGATTTGTCTTTTCTGGGTACCAGGAAAAGTCTGGAATAGAAACCTTGTCCCTTTTCCCCTTCTGGTACTGGCTGAATAGCCCCCATGTTTAGGAGGGAAAGTACTTGTTTCTGAGCCTCTGGCCACTGATTTGTGGGCAAGTCAGGCCATCCGCTTGGAGTTGGCAACTTGTGGAAATGAAATCTGTATCCCTGGGACACTATATTTAAAACCCATTTGTCCTGGGTTATAAGTTGTCAGTTTTCCCCCCAAAGGGGTGGCTAAAAGGTAAGTGCTTGGTAATTCTAAAGGAAAGTCATTGAGACTGTTTACCATAGGGAGATGTCTTGTTGCTTCCAGATTTGGAAGAGGAGGCACCCCATTGCTTAGTTCTGAAAGTCCCTTGGGACTGAAACTTGGTGCTTTTGGCATGTCTGGGTCTGGCTTGAGTGGCTCTGGAGGGAACTGGAAAGGAGCAGTTCTTAGTAGGCCAGTGCCTACTAAATCTTGGAGGTTGTACGTGTAAGAAATCTTTCACAGTCTGCATAGATTTAGCTTTATCTTCCATCTTTTTTAGAACTTCTTCAGCCTTATTGCCAAACAGATGGTCCTGCTGCAAAGGAACATCCAACAATTTTGTTTTAACATGATCAGGCAGAGATTGCTCATTAAGCCAAGCATGATTTCTAAGCACAGACCCAGTAACAGCAGCCCTGCAAGAGGCCTCCAAAGAATCAAAACAACATTGCAAAGTATGTTTTCCAACTTGTTCAGCTGAATGCAATAAATCCTGTAAATCTTTATTTTCCACACAGTCGGAAAACATCATTTTCTGTTTAAGCAGTCCCATGATATGCTGCTGATATTTTAGCATATGAAATTGACAGTTTAAAGCCCTGATTGCCAAGGCTGTAGAAGTATAAACCTTCTTACCCCATCTATCCAGCGCCCTGGAATCTCTATCAGAAGGGATAGGATTTTTAGCAGTAGAAGCCTTAATGCCCTTGGGGCCTTGAGAAATGGTGTCAGGATCCGCAACAGGATTTTTTAAAAGGAATTTGTGGGAGTAAGGAACCCTGTAGTACCTGTCTGGCTTACAAGGAGCCAGAGGCAGAAAATCAGTAGCCATACTAGATTCTGAAAACACATCAACAATGTCTAGTACAGGAGGTATAGCCAAAGGCCTTTGCTGAGGAAGAAGAAGAAAATCCCTAAGCCTCTTTTTGGATTCAGAAAAATCCTGACTTTCCCAGTGGAAATGTTCCCTTAACTCATTCACTCTGGAGCAGCTCAGAAAAAGCTGCCTGCTTAATTCCACCATAGGAACAACAGTGCAGCCTGAGCTCATTTTCAGAAAATCCATTTGTAATATTATACAAAAACAAATGTTCATAACTCTAACTATAAGAGCTACACTAAAAATGTAAACGCAAAAGTTGTTCAGCAGACACTGACCTTTCCAACAGTGTAAATGTTGATAGGGCATATCAAAGTCATTATTAAATATTTGGCAAGGAATGCTGATATTGTGCAATTTTTTTACCTTTTTGGAAAAGCAAAGCACAATATCTTGGTCTATGTACCATGCCGACCCATACAATTTGAATTTAATTTGTTAGTATGAATGTCAGCTTTAAAATGATACCTTAACCATTACTGTGTGACACTCCTTTCATGAGATATTCACAGAAATATGAATAATATATTATTTCTCATAATTGATAAATAAACAAAGCATAATATCTCATCACCTGTAACAGACAGAGCCTACATATCAGTGCAGAAGTTGTGCATCTGAATGTCAGCTTCAAAATGATGCATAATTTGTCTGATTACCATGCACCCTCGCAAAGATATGTGCATAATAATGAGAAGTACTGTAAATGTATAATTTTCATATTCATACAAGACTTAAACTGTGATATCTGAACGTGTGTACAGTGCACAGACACAGTTCTTTTACCATGTTGTAAGGAGTAACACTGTCTTCAAAATGAGGTATTACTTCACACAATGAGATGCTCCCTTGCAAAGTTATTTACCAAAATATGAAAAAAATCAGAATTTCCATAACCCAAGTCCGAAACAAACTTTGACATCTGCCTATGAGTACAACATACAGGCACCATTCTTTTACCATGTTAGAACTATAAATAATATTTTCAAAATGAGGTATTACTTAGCACATTTACTTGTTCCCTTGCAAAGTTATTTACCAAAATATGAAAAAAAATCATAATTTCCATAACCTAAGTCCCAAACAAACTTTGATATCTGCACGTGTCAAACATACAGGGACAATTCTTTTACCATGTTAGAACCAGTATTATACCATGATCCCCCCAAAACGTGCACGCTGATTGGCCAGCGTGCCCATTGTAAATCGAGTTATACTAATGGAAAAAGGTCCGGTCGCCCGGACTTTTTTCCATTAGTATAACTCGATTTTTTAAAACACTGTCTCGCTATGTTAAATGGGTTTAACATAGGGAGACAGCTTTAAAATAAGCAACGGAGATCTCCGTTGCTTATTTTAAAGCTGTCTCGCTATGTTAAACCCATTTAACATAGCGAGACAGTGTTTAAAAAGCAACGGAGAAAGCAAGATCTCCGTTGCTTTTATGTCTCGCTATGTTAAATGAGTTTAACATAGCGAGACAATTTTAAAATAAGCAACGGACATCTCCGTTGCTTATTTTAAAACTGTCTCGCTATGTTAAACTTATTTAACATAGCGAAAAAAAAGCAACGGAGATCTTGCTTTCTCCGTTGCTTTTGCCCACAGCTCTGATGTACTGCGCAGGCACGCAGTACATCAGAACTGCCGTGGATGCCAGTCATCTGCGGAAGGGCAACAAACAGGCATTATACTATGCCATTATTTAAGAAAAGTAATAGTTTCTTTTCTTAAATAATGTCATGGTATAATAGCAATAACCCACTTCTGGGTGTGGGTAATGCTAAATTTACCCACGCTTGGCTTTGTTTGGTACGCCAACCGTGGGTAAATTTAGCATTACCCACACCCAGGCGTGGGTTATTGCTATAATACTGTCTTCAAAATGAGATATTACTTGGTACATTCAGATGCTCCCTTGCAAAGTTATTTACCAAAATATGAAATAAATCCTTCCACAATCCTAAAATAATGTGATACTTACTGTAATATATTACTCCCTTCATTCTGTTTTATTTTCTCTACACACAACTGAGAAGTTATTTGTCTATAGTCTAACCCAAAAGGCTCAGAAGACCTTTGTGGTAGGTTGATCAGGCTTTAAATTAATATCTTAAAAAAATTAAAGCATATCTAAACTGTACCCTATAAAAGTGACAATGTCCTCGAAATTTAACAGGAAGCTATGATTATTTCATGTTGCACAGCATTAGAGAATGTACTAGAAAAGTTAGTCATGCACAACTATTTCTAAAATATGGCATTCTTTGCAGACACTACCAAGAAAGTAAGCCAATTATTGAAGTCAATCATATATTGTCCAGGCTATATACACACACACACATACCTATATATAAGTTCTGTATCTATGTCCCACTCTCTCTGTGTGTATGTATGTATGTATGTGTATATATATATATATATATATATATATATATATATATATATATATATATATATATACATATACATATACATATATATATATATATATATATATATCCATCAGTCCACAACCCCTTTTTCCCATTTCTGCACGAGGTAGGGATATCACTTCAACAGTGACAATCACCTAGGTCCATGGTTTACAGCCCTGCTCTGTAGTACATCCACACCACACACATTCACATGTGCACTCACACCTTGTGTCCAATTTGAATGTTCAATCTACCTCCTGTATGCTTTTGGAATGTGGGCAGAAATTGGAGCAACCAGAGAAAACCCATGTGAACACAGGGGACATGCAGACTCTGCATAAATGCCACCCCAGATGAGATTTGAACTGGGGAACCTCTTGCTGTGAGAGTGTGAGGCGATAACACTATCTGTTGTGCCATCCCTTACAAATACAATGAAACCAAAGTGTACATAATTACCTATGTTTTTCTAGCTAAAGTATTTTACAGGTTATCTGCTAAGAAATTTCCAGTCAAATGATATGTCAGTAGGTATTTTCTTATCCATTTTCTATTACGGAGCCAAAGGTTACTAAGTCAATCCGTGCTTTGAAGGTAAAGAACAGGATTTCCTGGGCACTTCTGTGTGCACACAAGAGCTATACAGTTACAATAACATGATTACTCAAGCAGTAGTAGCATGGCACAAAGCAGTAACAATTACAGTTAAAACGCTGCACTGTAAACATCAAAACCATGTCACAGTATCTAGTACATGCCAGAACCATGCCAGTTGAGCTTCCTCTGTAATACTCCCTCTTTATTAATATAAATAAACCATTGCTTTTACATGCTGTCATAAACGTGCTTACACCCTACCACAAAGTGAATGGGAGTCATACATATATTGATATACACACATGTGCACAGACATATAGATATATATATATATATATATATATATATATATATATATAGACACACACACACACATACAGGAAAAAAAATCAGGGGGTTTGGAGGATAGCTACTTGATGAAGAATGAGGGGGTGGCTTGACTACAAGCAGAGAAAAACACAATCTGCCTTGTGCATTCATCAAAGTGATAATGACTTCTACTTATGTGAATAACAGTTACAGCAGCTGAGACTTTTACCTGACAAGTGATAATGACTTAGTGCTATACTGTAACTGCACTTATGATAATGACCTTCCTTTCAGTACTGCAAAGTTATGCAGGATCAGACAAAGGTGATAATTGCTGCACATAACCTATTGACTAGGCATTCATTAGCATTCATTCAGTAACACAGACTCAATATCAGTAACGAGAACACCTGAGTAATTCACTAAAATAGTATAACACATTACTGAGCCCTTCCTCCCAGCCAATTCCACACGACTGACAAAGCCAGGAACAATGCACAAAAATATTGTACCTTCATGCTGGCAGTAGTCAGCAAGTGATCTCACTCATGCAACTACTAATCACAAATAGAATACTACAAGCAGAAGTGATTTATTGCCTGCTTATTTTACATTATACTGTTTACTCAATGGTGTATCTGATGTCTTATATGCTGGTACATTACACTATAATCATTACTATGTCCAGGTATACATGCACCTCAATGAAATGTTTACCCCAAACAACCCTTCAGTAACATTTCTGAGTATGTACAACCACCATCATGAGCACTTCACCAAAGCAACCCCTTCACTACAATTTTGAGGTATGCACAATCACCAACATTAAACACTTCCCCAAATGAAACGTGTAACATTTCCTAGTATGTACAAGCAACAACATTTTGGACAGCAGGACTAAACTCAAGAAAGTTATATTAGTGTTAACCCTTTCAGCCACAAACATGGCAAATACTATTAAGTTGGAAAGCATAACATATCTAGTCATAAGAAAAAAATCATCATCTTTTAAATTTAAACCTACCAAAAGGAAAACTACCTGGTAACGTTCTGATTTCTCATGGAGCTATATATATATATGCATATGCATATAGCGCAGATGATTAGGGCTACGAGATGTTGCACTGCTTCCTGTGTTCCAGGGTTTGACTCCCTCAACCTCCTTTTGCTTACTATACAACTCTAAGCAAGTCACTTAACCAGACAGTAATTCAAGGTTGTCTGAAAAAGGTCCGTGTGGATCAGTGATCTACCCTGGTTAGCAAATAAATAAATAAATGTCTGTCGAGAGCTAAAGTCACGATTATACAAATAAAATGAATATCCCAGAATAATGTGGCAGAGCATGAAAGATGTAGGCAGCTTCTTCCATCTGATAGTGGGTAAGACAATAGTTAAGCATGGGCACACACCATGTAATTTACTGTCCTCAACTACCATGAAATGTTATTGCTATTTTGTTGTTTAAAAACAAACATACAACTATTTAAATAGATTTTCATTTTATTTATTGTAAGCTAAGTGATCTACATTACTTACAAGTACTGCCAAAACATCTCCCAAAAAAAAGTAAATAAAAATTAACCTATGGTATGATAAAGAAGTAAAAAAAAAACTGTACAAAGGCTAAACAAATGCATTAACAATATTACAGTCCAGTTAATGTGATTATTTGGGACATATTTAAAAAGAGCTGCAAAAACGTTTCAAATCCAGTTAACAAAAAAAAAAAATCGGTATGTGTGTGCATGTTACGGATTACGGAAGTACTCGGGAAATACACGACTGCATCATAAATTTCCAGTAAAATTAACACAAGTCAATTACTGAATGAAGAAGCAGTAGGCATAACTATCTTGAGGTATGGCTCTAATTCAAAACTGATACAGCTCAAAAAAAAAAAGGGCAAATGAACATTCTGCTGCAAAAATGCTTTCCCTAACACCAAGATAACACAGCTTTAAAGTTAAAATATAAAAACTGCACAAGAATGCATAGTCATTAACAATTTATGGGATCAGTTAAATTATTGATTTTTCAAAATACTGCACCTCAGTTTTGGCAACTGTTTTGGTATTTGTTGCTTCACTGTTCACAAACTAAACCGAACAGTAGGATACTAGTTAGAAGCACACACAAACACTGATAACATCCCAAAAGTCCCCTTACTCTCACAATTAATATTGAAACACGTAATAAATATGTGATGACAAGTGCTGTATCTACCAAAATAGACTATAGCCAGACAGTACCAATCACATACCACAAAATCTCTACAAACAAAATGAATAGTACTTCCGTTTCAGGATCAAAATACTTTCCTGCTGCCGAACACAGTCTTTGTTTTGTATAGAAAGTTAACTGCCTTTTTCAGAAGGAAATACAGCTGTGCATAGCTATAAAATGCAGCATCTAGTCTTTCAAAGTCTAATTCCCAGTAATAAAGGGCAAACGTATACATCATTCAAACTACATTATTCCAATGCATAACGCAAAAACAAATGTCAGCCAGTATGCCCATTACAAGTGCTTTCCTTCATTTATTACAGCGCATTACTATCACTTTATACAATTACATTGGCGAAGAGGTGCACCTAATATAAATATGACTAACACAGCAGCAGCAAACAGTTTAAGTTTAAACTAAAACGATGGCATATTAAAAATCTAAGTCATACCTCGTGTTTCAAAAGTGCTGCAAATGTCCGCGCTTCACCAAAGCATCGGTACCGTTTATTGCAAACACTGCTGGCAAGCAAGAAAAAGATGCAATCCTTACATTCATCCACAAATACAGACGTGGACACGGAACCGCATACAATTTTAGAATTTATGATGTTTTTAATATGAAGTGTACCTGGGGCACCAACAGCTTCACTGTGCAATCTGATCATTAAGAAGGTAAGAGCACTATCATTCAAACACTTGAAACTGCTGAAGTTGAACGGTCATAGTTTCTAAATGCATACAGAGATCAGCCTTTGGAATGCTGTAACAAGACACACGCATACACTACGTTATTACTTTTAACAGCTTCAGCTGACACAGAAGCGGATTTGTATATGATTTTCAACACTGCTACCTAAAAACACAAGTTCATAACTTTATTAAATGTCAGCTCCTCACAAAACATTGGAATATTACTTGTCTTGGTCACCTTCAGTGGACTTTTACTTCGCAGCTCACATGAAGACAACATACTAAAGTAACTATTGTATGCGCGTGTTATATATTATAAACACAGAATAAGGATTTTAGGTCAGGGGGTGGAGGGGTTATGTGGACTGTGATTGGACAGAATGGCTTACTTGTATAGAAAATCAGCTTGCTATGACAAGAAAGTACAGAGTGACTTGCAATCCGATTTTCTCCGAAAACTCGAATATAACCACCACATAACTCTATGCTAAAAATTAAGCTAACAAGGTAACTGACAGAGTTCAGTTACTTTTTCAACTTAATTTTCAACATTGGAGTTACTATCAGACTACAAAGTTAACTGCGCTGGGAGAAGGCTCTCGGGGTTAACATAATGCAATTCCTATCTTCTCTTGGCTCACTCGGTGTTACGCACAGAAGCGCCATGAGAAGGTACTCGGGGTTAATGAGTTATGCAAAGTTTCCCCAAAAGAAAAATCCTCAGGGGGAGAAGCAGAAGGAATGGAATCCTCTGCATCAGAGTCCACATAAGTAGGTACATACAAATCCTGTTCATTAAAAGAGTCAGAATTAATAGAATCCTGGTCAGAAGATTCATAGTCAGGTTCAGCCCTAGGCCTCTTTGAAGGTGGGAGTCGGCTACCCCTGATTAGAGTAATTAAATCTTCAGCCATTTTGATAATTTGTTTTTTAGGCATAGGGGCCTGCACATGTAGCCTAGGCGTCGGTTTTTTAGACATAGGTCGAGATTGCGTTGGTTTAATATACAAATCTGTAGGCCTGAATACACCTTCAGAAGCCGGTGCCTGCACAGCGGCTCCGGACCCATCCAAGGTAGAGACATCCACGGGTTCCATAACTGAAGCATTTGCGGCATACCGGACTCTGAATGGGTCTCAGTAGAGGCCTGTGAATCAGAAGTAGCAGGTATCAGAGGCTGTGAAAGCACCTCACTGAGTACCGGCGAACTGGCAACTGGCTTAGGAGAAGCGTCGTTGGCAATTTTGGACCTCAACGGCCTGTCACTGTCTTTTTCTTTGCGTTTAAGTATTCCAGTAGTCAGATTGCAAACCGACGTAATTTCTGGATAATTAAACCGTGATCCAAGATATTTAGAAGCAAAAATGTACCGACGACGGATAGTGCGTTGATTAAATAAAGCACAGAACCGACAGCAAGGTACGTCGTGGTCAGGGCCTAGGCAAGGAATACAGTACAAGTGCAAATCCTTATGAGGTATTTGCTTCCCACAAGTAATTTAATTATTAACTTTTACTGACATCGGTAAGGAGCAAGAAAAAGTTTCCCCAATGGGATACTTAGATTTTAGTTGAAGACTTCGGTTCTGAAACTCGAAAACGAAAATTGCAGGAGTCGGCGACTGGCACTTGCGAACTGCTTCTGCTTCTGCTTCAGGCACTGTGAGGCAAGATAGACTGATGTAATGGCATCGGCTGCATGTTTTATACCCCTGATGACCTGACGTCATGGAAGAAGGGATAGCAACCAACGCAGAACCCAAGACTTTGTTAATCAGGCCGACTGAGGGCAACCTGCCAGCAGATTACACAAATGTAATGACTGCAACAGTGAAACACGAAGAACATCTGCTGCACGTGTTCAGGGGTGATGGAAATAGGTCACAGCAAGGCTGGACCCAGAGAAGAAAATCTCCTTTGCTACTCTGGGATTGATAGACCACTCATGAAGCAGGAAAATGCATCTGTTTAGCTTGTCCATTATCACGGTGGAGTTCCTCGGAATGTGTGTTGCTATCAGAAAGCGGTTGGAAGAGATAGTCCACTGCCACACACTGAGAGATAGGGTAAGACTTGGTTCCGCCCTGTTTGTTGATGTAGCAGACTGCTGGCATGTTGCCTGATTGAATTGTAATTGTTCCTAGAAGGAGGGCAAGTTGGAAGGCTTGCAATGCTAAAAGCATTGCCCTCAACTCCAGAACACTGATATGCAGATTGGCCTCCATTGGGGGCCAAGTGCCTTGGACTGTTCTGCCCAGAAAATGCCCTCCAACCCCATCTAGGAGTTTTCTGTGGCCACTATGGCCTTGGGTTGGGGTGAAACAATTGGTCTGCCTAAAAGAATTTACTCTGATTCCATCCACCAGGATAAATCCTTCTTGCAGCCATTGGTGATTTGGATAAGATGTGTCAAGGGATGAGTGAGGATAGACCACTGGAAGGCTAGAAGCCACTGCAGAATTCTCATTGAAATCTTGCTAATGGTAGTGTGATGGCTGCTGCCACTGATCCTAGAGCCTGTAGAACTAAAAGCAGGTATGTTGTCATTGGAGAGAATAACATTCACCTGGGACCTTAACTTCTGCAGTCTGTTATGGGGTGGGGAAGCTATGCAAGAGGTTGTATTCAGGCAAGATTCTATAAACTCCAATTGCTGAGTTGGACTTGGTTGGGATTTGGAATGATTCACTGTCATACCTAGATGAGCGCAAATATATAGAATAAAATCTCGTCAGTTCTAGTAGATACCTGGTGGGAGCGGTGATGAGCCAGTCATCTAAATATGGAAACACCCTGAATCCATGCAGTCTCAAGTGAGCTCCTACTGCTATCATAATCCTGGTGAACACCTTGGGGGCTGTGGTGAGACTGAAGGGCAGAGCTCTGAAGTGATATTGACTGGCTCTCTGCCAGAAGTGGAGAAACCTCCTGGAGTTCTTTCCCATTGTCATGTGGGAAAACATGCCCTGGAGGTCTACAGAGTACATCCAATTCTCTTTCCCTAAGAAGGGGAGAATAGACTGAACCATGACCATCGAGAATTTTGTCTGTTGAACAAACTTATTCAAAAGGCTGAGATCCAAAATTTGTGTCTAGTCTCCTGTCTTTTTTGACACCAAAAAGAACCTTGGGTCGAATCCAAATCCTATCTGGTCTGGTGGGATGTCTTGGATGACTCTCTTTTTTCTAGAGCTTTTAAATTTACAGAGCTGCCTAATTCCTCTGATGGGGTTCCTCTACCTGTTTTTGGAGTGAGAACAAAGGGAATGTAGTATCCTCTGACAATGATCCTTAGCATCCAAGTAACTGTGGTTATTTGCTGCCAGGCTAGTGAGTGTAAGGGTAGTCTTCCCCAGACTGCCTCCAGAGGTAGGCAATTAGACCTCCCTTCAGGAATGCTGGTAGGGTACCCTGAGAACGAATCTCTGGAATCCTTTTTTTGTGGGCCATTTCTGCAGTGAGGATGGTGTCTTCCATTGTAGCTCCCCGCTCTGTATTGACGGGAGTCACTGCCATATGTCCTGGAAAGGCCCTTGGGTTTTCTTGAGCCACATCTGTTTCCTCCTCTGGTTCCTGGAGTAGTAGCATTGGGGAGCAGAAAAATGCATGCCCATGGCAGATAAGGTCTTTCCATCCTTTTCACACCTGGCCAAGGTATCTCTGACTTTGGGGCCAAAAAGGGACAATGGCTATGGCTATGCTGGAACCCATTGGCCTAGTTGTCCCTTTGGCTGCATGCACAATGAGCCTCATGGATGAGTTAGAAATAGATTCCAGAATGGCAAGATGGGAAGATATTTTATCCTGTACCTCCACAGATACAGCTCCTGAAAGGGCATCTGAGAGCTCTTTGACCAGATCCCTCTAGAGTCTGGTCAAGTGTGCCATAAAATTCAACAGTAAGGCAAATGTTGAAGAAGCATACACCCACTTCCCGAACCTGTCCACTGCCCTGGACTCTCAGTTATGGGAATGAACAGTGGAACTCTCTTCTACAAGTACCTTTTTCATGGCTGCCGCAACCACCATGGCATCTCCTGCTAAACCCTTGGCCCAATACTGATGGTCCCCTGGTGCTGAAAGGATTTTGTCTGGTCTCCTGGGGATTGGCTCTACAGAATCAGGGGCCTTCAACACCGACTGTGCGATCCACTTAATTAGATGTCAGCAGGCGGTGTCACTCAAGAGGTAGATGGGTGAGCACCAAAAGCTTGCAGTTACACCAACTCCTTTGAGGAAGAGTCTTTGGGCTTCCAGCCACCCCTATGCTTTAATATTTCAAGAACGCCGTCAAAGGAGACATCTTCTGGGGATGACCAGGGGAAACCCTCACAGTCTTCAAAGTTTGTGTCCTCCATGACAGATTCCTCTGAGGCATCCAATTGTTTCCTCTTACATGTTCTGTATTGGGGCACCTCTTCAGTGGGAAATTATTTGGAGGACTCAGAAGAGGTAAGGCCCTGTGCAGGGGTCTCCTGCAGCCTTGATGCTTGCTGTCTGGGCATGGAGGTTGGTGGAAGCTCTGGGTGAGATGGAGTCCTGGGAAAATGTTCTGATTGGGAAGGGATCAGTTGAGAACCTGCAGAAGCCAAGGCCCTCTCCATAACTTGGAAGGCAGACCCCCTCTGAGATGGATGGGAGCCCATAACTGGGAAGGACAACCTCAGAACCATGGTCCCACCCTACTCAGAGGAGACTGCCATCGAAATCGAAGCTGAGGAAGAGCCCATGAATGAAGCAGCAGATCTAAGACCCTAGCATTCCACTGGTTCTGAAGGCATCAAGGAACTCAAGGTGGACACTAGAGCTGAAGGCATAACTGTCAGCACTGGAAAAGCTGGAACCAAAGAAATCAGAGTCGTGGTCTCTAACAGCTCAGTAGAGGTAAGGGGAGGAATGTCTGGTGGAGTCTTTGGAGAGAAAGTTCCATCTCCAGAATGGAATGAAATCAGGTAAGAGACTGAAAGAACCCTAGCCACTAGATGCTGATCCACCAACCTCATGACAAACTTCTGCCAGACTCCTGGTGGAAAGGAGAGAAAAAGCTGAGGGGGATTCCAGTCTCTCTAAAAATATCTTGGAAGGTGACCAACAAAGGGATCTATCAAAGGGGAGTACTTAGTCCTGGGAGCTGTAATAAATCCTGATTCCAAAGTTACGGATGGTGCTGGTGAAGGAACTGGTTCCAAAATTACAGATGGCATCATAGAAGGGGACGAGCACCAATGGGGAAGTCACAGGAACAGTCGGCGCAATGGTGGTCAGTACTGAAACCTGCGGTGCAGAAATTGCCACTGCAGTCTGTGCTGATGAAGTCGGTTCCATGGTTTTTTTGGCAGTTAACTTTGGTTCTGCAGTGTGTGTGGCAGCTGAAGATTTAGATCTGTTGTGTACCGGAGCTGAAGGGGATGCTGGTACTGAGAGACTCCTGTTCTTTCCATGTTCAGTTTTAGAGGAAGAAGACGAAGATGAAGGTACAGATATATCCAGTTTTGAAGTCCTACGCTGACTGGACAAAGCCTCATCAAAACATGTTTTAAGCAGACCTTTCAAGATATGTTTGCTCTTTCTTTCTATGATGGCCCTGTTACTAAAAGCTTGACAAACAGCACTATCATTTTGTAAACGCACCAGGCCCAATCAATAAACACAAGCAGAATGCCCAGCAGAATTAGGCATTTTCCTTCCACAATCACAACATTGTTTAAAGCCAGTTGTCCCTTTACTTTTATCTGCCATGGTGATAGGAAAAAGGAATAAATGACAGAAAGACACACACACAGCTTTACACATACTAGAAAGAAGAAAAGGAAGGGAAAAGGGAGCTACCAACAATGGTAGGTCAGAACTACCAAGGGGTAGGGCTAGAGCTACCAACGATGGTATCACCGATACCACAAGGTAAAAAGGTAAACAGTGCACTCACCAAAGAAAGATTACAGTGGTAAAGAATAAACTACCAGCAATGGTAAGTAAGAACGTGCAAGGGAAGAGGGGTAAAAGGGACAGAAGAAGAAAGTTAACTGGGTAGGTTTAACAAATTTTTGAGTAAGAGAAATAATGAAATTACACTTAGCTCAAAGGAGAGTTTGGCTGATGCATCTTATATAGAATAGCTGCAAACAAGATCCGAGGTAATCTAGACAGCCTAGGTAGGAACTTAGCTCTGGGGTTTTTGGTTCTCGTGAGCTGTTATTATGGCTGAGCCAGTCCCGAGAGTCAGAACGGAGTCCTATACATCAAGGATAAATGGAGATTGACAACATCAATTTCTGAGTTCTCTCTCCACCAATACAGATCTAGCCTAAGACTGGAATCCAAAACTCCAGAGGATGAGAATGTTGGGTCCACATGTTCTTGCAGCACTACTTATGCTTTCTCATATGTTGTCTAGAAAAGGGAATCCTAGATATCATAAGGCCTAGTACTCTAAGAAAATTCTCTGGCAATAGGCTGAGACTGACAAGAAATTTTCAGGATCATTTCCAGATATAAATTCACTTTCTCTTGAGGAAGTATAGCAGTCTGCATCACAGTATCTATTGGGAAGCCTAGAAACAAAATCCTGTGTGAATGAGGATTTTTGTACATTTATTTGGAATCTCAGATGGCTTAGGAGAGAGGAAATCTTTGTTAATGACTCCTGACATCTGTGAAAAGACTGCACAAATAAGCAAGTTTCTAAATAAGGGAAAATGCAGATACCCTGCAGTGGGCCACCACTGGGGCTAGACACTTCATAAACAGTCTTGGTGCACTGAACAGCCCAAAGGGTAATGCAGAGAACTGATATTGTGACCCAGACAAAAACAACTTTGGAAATCTCTTGAAATTGTTTGTGAATGGAATGCAACGGTAAGCATCTTTGAAGTCCAAGATTACTATGACACACGAGATGAAACATGAAGTAACACTGAAGGGTCAGCATCTTGAACTTTAGAATCATCACAAAAAGACAGAGAAAAGGCAGGTTTAAATCTGGTCTCCCAAGAGTTCTCCTTCTTTGGAAACAGAAACCTTCTGGAGTAAAATACTTTGTCTATTTGTTCTGCAAGAACATGGTCTATGACTCCAGCTTCTAAAATGTGTTTGAGCACTTGGGGAAACAACTTTGTTTTATTGGGAGGTGGAGGGATGTCAACTGTTACCCTCCTGGGTCACCTTCAAAAACCCTGCTGCCGCAAAGCAGCAACAAAGACCAGATTCTAAGAAAAGGGATAAGATACTGGACTAGAAGGGGGAGGGAAGGTGACTAGATTTCTGAAAATATTCATTCTGAGGCTGATATTTGTCCTCCCCCCAACACCTTTTTTTTTTTTTTTTGAGAAACTCCTTGTTTTTAAAGTTGTCAATCCCCTGTTGCCATCTCTCTTTAGGTGTCTGCCTGCTTGTTTTGCCTTTTGAAAGGGCTAGAAGGTTTGGAAGGAAAGAACTGGCAAACTTGAAAAACCAGAGAAACTCCCTGCATTAACTTTCCCTCCTCTCATCCCATTGTTTGAAGACCTGTGTAGCAGAATGCCCAAATAAAACCTCTGTGTCAAGGGGAGAATTCAAATTTTCTGACTTTAAATCATCTGTAAACTTTTGATTAAGTACCCAGATAAATCACATGTTTAGATACCTGGGACAGATTAAATAATAATGTGACTCAAATAAGACCTACGTCAGGAGGCTGAGAGGCAGAAAACTCTCAAACTACCTGAACATTTCAGCACAAACGTCCCCATATAGCCTTGACAACTGAGTGTTCTAAAAGAAAAGGTACAGTACAGTTGTGTACACCTACCATAAATGTAGATGTTCGAGTGTCTTCACTGTTGCACTTATAACTGTAGGGTGCTCCTGCCGGCAGGCAGCCCGAGGTTGGCCAGAATCCCAAAGTCTGGGTCCGGCGTCGGCTGTACCAGCTATCCCCCTGACGTCAGAACGCAGAGGTATAAAGCTGACAGCCGACGCCATCTTCTTCAGTCTTTCTTGCCCCAGATGTCAGAAGTCCCCCAAAATAACCAAAAGGTGTCCAAAAAGGAAACACAAATACACCACAAAAGAAAAGGCAGATAAGAGGGGATAGGTGGGAGGGAAACACCGACTGCAACAGTGAAGACACTCGAACATCTACATTTATGGTAGGTGTACACAACTGTACTATGTTCTTCGTGTTTCACTGTTGCAGTCATAACTGTAGGGTGGAATCCCAAAGCTGTGGAGAGGGAGGAGGTTATGCAGAAGAAGGGGCAGCCAGAAGACCCTGCAAGACAGCAGAGGCAAAACCTGCCCTAGACTTGGAATATAAAGGGAGATTATAGTGCTTAGAAAAAGTATGCACTGAACTCCAGGTGGCAGCTTCCAAAATGTCCTTGGTAGGAACTCCTCTGAGGAAAGCTGCTGAAGTGGCAGCTGCTCTAGTAGAATGACTTCTAACAGTACCTGGAATCTGCTTCCCAAAGTGAGAGTAACAAAACCTTATTCCATGGGCAATCCATTTGGAAACAGTTTGTTTAGAGATAGCCTTGCTTAGAGAACTGGAGGCAAAAGTGATAAACAACTGATCAGATTTTCTGAAATCTTTAGTTCTGTCCAGGTAAAACCGTAGTTGTCTGTGTACGTCCAATGAATGCAAAATCCTTTCCCTTTTGTTTTGAGGATTAGGAAAGAAAGTAGGAAGGTAAATAGTCTGATTTAAAGCCACCTTAGAAATCACTTTAGGCATAAATGTAGGATTGGTCCTCAAGGCAACTCTGTCTTGGTGGAAAACAAGGTATGGTTCCACAGCCATGAGAGCTTGCAACTCTGACACCTTTCCGGCAGAAGTCAATGCTAATAAAATAACTGTCTTCCAGGATAAGAACTTGATATCCAAAGTAGCAGCAGGCTCAAAGGGAGGTAAAGTAAGTTTTTCCAAAACATAATTAAGATCCCAAGCAGGAACAAGAGGAGTTCTACGAGGTCTTAAATTCTTAGCCCCTCTCAAGAATTGTCTCACCAGCTGGTGAGAGAAAATGGGGGGGATCAGTGTTGTAATGAGCAGAGATAGCAGAAGCATGGATTTTAATGGAAGAAAAGGAGAGGCCTTTAAGCAAAAGGTCAGAGAGGTAAAGAAGAATGGAAGAAATGTCAGGTGAAAAAGGATCAGAACCTCGATCCCACATCAAAATACAAAATCTTTTCCATTTTGAAGCATAAGATTTTCTAGTGCTAGGGCGCCTGGCTTCTAAGAGAACATCCAAAACTTGTTTGGGAAAAACAGAAGGAATCAAAGGCTCTTGTAGAGCCAAGCTGCCAGGCAAAGAGTCTTGATTTGAGAGTGTAGCATCTGACCCTGATGCTGGGACAGAAGAGAAGGAAAGAGAGGTAGGATCCATGGAGGATCCAAGAACAGGTGTCTTAAAGTTGGATACCAAAACTGCCGAGGCCAATTTGGAGCTATCAAGATGATAACCTTGGGTTTGTCCTGTTTTATTTTCAGTAACACCCGAGGCAGACGAGGAAGAGGAGGGAAGGCGTATCCCGAAAGATTCCTCCAGCTGAAGGACAGGGCATCCACTTTCCAGGCTGTTTTGTGGAAGGACCTGGTGCAAAAGAGAGGCAGCTGATGATTGAGATGGGATGCAAACAGATCTATCCGAGGGCAACCCCAAACTGTCGTAATCCTGCTGAATAAGTTGGGGTCTAGCATCCATTCGTGAGGATCCAAAAGATTTCTGCTTAGGCTGTCTGCTAAGAGATTCTGTTTCCTGGAATGAATTGAGCTTGTAGATGCAGATTTAGGTTTAGAGCTGTGTCCCATAAAATCATGGCTAGTCTGCAAAGGGGGTATGAGTGAGAGCCCCCCTGCTTGTTTATATACCACATGACTGTGGTATTGTCTGTGCGAATCAGAAGATGCCCTGGTTCCAAAAGATTCTGGAAGGCTAGAAGAGCATTTTGGACTGCCAACATTTCCTTCAAGTTGATGTGCCAGGGAAGATGCTTCTTGTCCCAATAGCCCTGCTGGCAATTGTTCAGGTAATGAGCTCCCCAAGCATAATCCGAGGCATCTGTGGTTATGATCTGAGCAGGAAGAGGTAGACAAAAGGGTTTCCCTTCGTTCAAAGCACAAGCCCTGGACCACCAAAGGAACTCCTTTTGGAGGCAGGGAATCAGAGGTATCATTGTTTCCAGGCTGTGGTAATGTTGAGACCACACACTCTTTAGGTACCATTGAAGTTTTCTCATATGAAGCCTTGCATTTGGAATCAACAGGATGCAAGAAGCCATGTAGCCCAAAGCCTGCAGGAATTTCCTTGCAGTGAGCTGAGTTGAAGTAGCCAAGGTGTTGAAAATTGATGCCAGCTGTACTTGTTTTTCTGGAGTAAGGAAGGCCCTTTGTAAGCTTGTGTTTAGTAGAGCTCCCAAAAGATCATTTGTTGAGAGGGATCAAATGTGACTTTTTGTGTTTACTGAAAATCCCAGAAGTAGGAGAAGGCGCTGCACAAAGTGCAGATGTTGAAGTAAAAGATCCTTGCTGTCCGCCTGAATAAGGCAATCATCCAGGTAGGGGTAAATTTGAATTCCTTGGAGTCTGCAGAAAGCTACTACTGGAGCCAGGCACTTGGTAAAGACTCTGGGCGCAGTAGATAAACCAAAGGGCAGTACAGAGAATTGAAAGTGTCTCGAACCTGCCTTGAATCTGAGGTATTTTCTGCGTTCCTGTCTGATGGGAATGTGTAAATAAGCTTCCTTCAAGTCCAATGTTACCATCCAAGCATCCTGGGAGAGCATGGGAAGAAGCTGTTGCAGAGTAAGCATCTTGAATTTTGGAATCTCCAGAAAGGTATTTAACACTGAGAGGTCCAGAATAGGTCTCCATGAGTTTTGTTTCCTTGGGACCAGAAATAGTCTGGAGTAAAAACCTTTTCCCATCTCTGGAAGTGGAACAGGTTCAATGGCTTTCATGGCCAATAAGGCGTCCACTTGATTTAAGGCCTCTGACTATTGATGTTTTGGCAGATCCGGCCAACCTGTTGACCTTGGCGGAGTATGAAAGTGGAATTTGTAGCCTCTTAAAATCACGTCTAAAACCCATTTGTCCTGGGTAATATGAGTCCAATTTTGGTAGAAAAGAGAAAGTTTTCCTCCGAGAGGGGCTTCCAGGCAAGGAGGACCTGTAGCCCAACGGAGAGAGTCATCGAGTCTGCTTCTTTTGTGATTGAGGTCTGTCTTCTCCCCTTCTAGGTGAAGAAGCACTCCATTGTCTGGACCTGTAAGAGGTCTGAGCCTGCCCTCGACCTCTGGAGCGTCTATATCTACCCCTTTGAGGCCTGTCAGACGTGGGAAAGGACCAATTTTTAGAGGGCCAATTTCTAGAAAATCTAGGAGGCTGAACTTGTAAAAAGTCTTTAACAGTCTGCATAGACTTTGCTTTTTCTTCCATCTTTTTAATAACCTCCTCAGCCTTGGTTCCAAATAAAACATCATGCTGAACAGGGGCATCTAACAGTTTAGCCTTAACCTGTTCTGGTAAATTCTGCTCACAAAGCCAATCATGTCTCCTAATAACAGTACCAGAGGCTGCGGCCCTGCAAGAAGCTTGTAAGGCATCAAAACCACAATGTAAACTATGTTTGCTAACTTGTTCAGTTGCATGCAATACATCTTGTAATTCCTTGTCCTCTGCACAAGCAGGAAAGGCAGAAAGTTTTTGCTTTAGAACAGACAAAAGAAATTGCTGATACTTGAACATGTGAAACTGGCAATTTAAAGCTCGAATAGAAAGGGTAGCAGAAGTGTAAACCTTTTTGCCCCACCTGTCCAAGGCACGAGAATCCTTTTCAGAGGGAATAGGATTTTTTGAAGAAGCGGCCTTAGCAGCCCTAGAACCCTGAGAAATGGTTTCAGGATCAGCAGAAGGGTTCTTGAATAGGAATTGATGGGAGTCAGGGACTCTGTAAAATCTATCAGGCTTAGAAGGAGCAGGAGGCAAGGAATCAGAATTTAGATTAGCTTCAGAAAAAACATCATCCACAATATCAAGTACAGGAGGAATAGCCAAAGGTCTGTGTTGAGGGAGAAGGAGAAATTCCCTAAGTCTCTTCTTGGAAGCAGAGTATTCCTGACCTTCCCAATGAAAATGCTCCCTCATCTCATGTAAGGTTTCCCCAAAAGAGAAATCCTCAGGGGGGGAAGCAGAGGGAATAGAGTCCTCTGCAGCAGAATCCTCATAAGGAGGAAAAGAATAATCCTGGTCAGAGGAAGAGACAGAAGACACAGAAGCCTGATCAGAAGAATCATAAGGAATATCCTGTCTAGGCCTTTTTTCTGGAGGAGGGTGAGACCCCCTAATCATTGTAAGTAAATCTTCAGCCATCCGGAGTAACTACTTCTGGGACTTAGGAGCTGTATCCGAGGAAGCTTGAGAAGAAACCCTTGGTTTAACAGGAGTCTTTGACTTTGCCTTTGTCTTTGTAGAAATAGTGATATTAGAAGGCCTGAAAACCCCCTCAGAAGCCGGTACCTGCACAGCGGTTCCGGACCCATCTGAAGGAGCGACGTCCGAAGGTCCTGCAGCAGCTGAAATACTAGGCCTAGAAGGCTCCCCATGGGAGTCCGTGTCGGCCATCGGTTCCAAAGTGGCGGACGACAGGGGCTGCAAAAGCACCTCACTGACGACCGCTGAACCTGAAGCTGGATCCGGCTGCAAAATATCATGTTTGGACCTCGGAGGCCTATCCTTGTCTTTGCGTTTCTTTTCAATTCCGGTTGTCGGTAAAGTATCCGACGACATCCTATAATTGAATCGTCTACCGAAATAATTCAAGGCCCAATCGTACCTACGCTTAATAGTGCGAGAATTAAACCTGGCACAGAACCGACAGCAAGAAACGTCGTGGTCAGGGCCTAGGCAAGGTAGACATTAAGAGTGGAAATCTTTATGAGGTATTTGTTTCCCACACGATATACAATTATTAACTTTTTCTGACATCGGAGGAGCAAGAAAAAGTTTCTAGCGGGTACTTAGCTTGAGAAGAGAAGTAGAAAACTTCGGACCGACGACAATCAAAGCACGTTGTCTGAAAACGCCAACCAACGACTTGCAAGCTGCTTTCCACCGCACGGCAAGAAAGACTGGAGAAGATGGCGTCGGCTGTCAGCTTTATACCTCTGCGTTCTGACGTCAGGGGGCTAGCTGGTACAGCCGACGCCGGACCCAGACTTTGGGATTCTGGCTGACCTCGGGCTGCCTGCCGGCAGGAGCACCCTACAGTTATGACTGCAACAGTGAAACACGAAGAACATCTTCTTTCTCCCCAAGGAATGGGTTAGGGGTGGTGAGGAGCTTGTTTGCAGCAAGAGCAGTGGGAAAGATGGCTGCAGTATCAGCTCTAAGTTGAGAAAAAGAGGAGTTTATTAGATTGAAAGACTTTAAAAAGTTTGTTTTCTTGGGGACTGATGACTGAGAATCAGGGGAATTGTAAGATGCACTGAAAGCTTTCTTCAAGGCTAGCAAAATAGAAAGAATGAAGCAGTATGATGAGCATCTTGTTCTAATAAATCATAGTTATCTGCCCATTTCAGGGGGAGCATCCATCTGTTCTCACAAAAATAAATCCTTTAATCTAGAGACACTATCAAGAAGAAAAAAAAGCCTTTATTTGTAGATTTTTAAGCTCATTGTCTAAAGAGTCAGAAACCTGGGCTACTAAACCATCAGATAATAAAACCCCATCTCTGACCACATCAGAATCATCCAATACTGTGTTGCTCAACATTTGGAGTGGAGACGTAAGGATGAGAAGGGGCATTGGGCACCCACTACTGACAGTCTGCAAGTATCCTCTGGCCTCGCCAAGGTAAGAACATAATTTTTATAAACCAATACCATAGCCCAGTTATCACAATGATTCATTTTCTGTTTCTTTTTCCTAGGAAATATTTGGATGAACACTGACTAGGGAAGGCATAGCATCCTGTGCAAGAGGTCTCCTTCCCTGGCCACCATGGGGGAAGACCCTTCTGGAGTGTTTTCCGTACCTAAAATGGATCATTCTCTCATGATTGCATCAGATACTGGAGTAGATGAAGAGGATGTGTCTGACACCTTATCCATAGTGGCCAACAAAGTTACACCAGAAGGATTCAAGAAAACCAGTAAGTGGTCTGAGGAACCAGCAATACACTGCAGAGTCATCCATCAGTTGAGGCATTAGACCGAACCTGCTCTGAAGGCAAAGGCTCGTACTTTAAAAAGAAGTCATCTACTCACCATAGCATTCCATCTGTGTTGTCCACCTTTATGCTTCCTCAACTGGGTTCAGATCTGAACCTTGGATCCAACTTGACCATTACTAAAGCTTGTGGTAACCAAAAAAGGTCTCGAGCCACTCCCTTACTCGTAATCCACCAGCACTAACATACCTCAGATAGTTTGTTAATTTTGCCAGAAGTTGTATCTATTAACATGAACATATAAAAAGATACTTAAAAATGTGTGTCATACAGAGAAAGCATTATCTGGAGCCCAGGAGGACAATAGGGTCCTTAAAATATTTCACTCTTCCAGAAGTCTGTAGAAACAAAGGATGGGGATTGGTGGGTGGGAAGTTGAGGAAGAATGAAAATGGACAACACAGATGGAATATTATGGCAAGTACATAATTCTTTATCTGATGTTGTCCATTTTCATTCTATCCTCAATTGTTGGGACAGAGTCAACAGCTACCTAGAACCATGGGTGGACTCTAAGGAATGATATTCCCGAGTACAGTTGAGCCAAAAGCTACTTTACCCCTCAAGACCAGATCTAATTTGTAATGAGAAATAAAGGTATGAGGATTGGCCCAGATTGCTGCTGCACACATGTCTATATAAATCATGGATAGAAATACTGAAGTTGCCATGGATCTAATTGAATGGACTCTTACAGGTTTAGTTAAGGTAAAACCCAATTTCTTATAGATAAAAGAAATACAGTCAGACATCTGGCTGCAACTGGTTTACCCAATTTCAAATCTGCAAAGGAAACAAACAATTGGTCTGTCTTTCTGATTTCTTTTGCCCTGTGTAGATAAAACCATAATTGTCTGTGAACATCCAATAAATGCAACATACATTCACCCTTGTTTGGAAATTTAGGAAAGAATACTGTCAAATTAATGGACTGAGTGATACTGGATCCTGATACCACCTTGGGAAGGAAGGATGCATTTGTTCATTATGTAACCATATCCTCAGGTAGGGAGGTTTTGAAGACATGGCTTGAAGTTCTGAGATTCTTCTAGCTGAGGTAATGGTTACTAGAAAGACAGTTTTCCAAGTGAGAATCTTAAAGTCACATTTAGCTGCTGGTTCAAGGGGGATGTATTAATGTTTGCAGTACCAAGTTCATATCCCATGGTGGAGTAAGGTCTTTAAATGGTGGTCTCAAAAGAATAGTGCCTCTCAAGAATGCTTTGCAGTTTAGAAAAGGCCACAGAAAAACATTCATATCCAATATTAAAATTAGATATTTCTGCTATTTGGACCTTAAAGGTAGTGGAGCTTGCCCCTTCTTTAAAAAGTACAGCTAAAAATGTGAGTATGTTATATTAGAGCTGAAAATAGATCAACATGATTTTGTTATGCCCAGTAAACAATTCATTTCCATTTACTTGCAAAGAACTTTTGTGTTGAAGGTTTATGGGAAGATAAAAGGACACAGCAGACGGGAAGACAGCATTGGTTGTCTGGCTTTAAATGGAATTGGGAGAAACCAGGCTATAATTTTGAGGTTTGAGATGTCTGGGTGAATCATGCCTGTTGGGTAAGACAGGAGGTCTGGAATTGGATCCAGAATCCAAGGTTGGTAAAGTAGATGAGGCCATAGGAAGGGAAACCAAACCTGTCAAGGCCAGTAAGGTGCAATTAGGATGACGTTGCTCCTCAACCTGGCAGCTTTCTGCAGAAATTTTGGAGTTAATGGAATCGGCGAGTAGGCATAAAGCAGACTGGGAGGCCATTTTTGAAGTACAGCATCCCCTCATGATTCCCCCTGTTGGGGGGATTAGGGCAAAGTAGCTGCTGCACTTATTGTTTAGGGAAGAAGCAAATAGATAACAGAAAGGCTGGCCCCATTGATGAAAAATCATTTCTGTCACTTTCTTCATGAGAGACCACTGATGAGGTAGAAGAAAGGACCTGCTCAATTTGTCTGCTATCACACTAAACTTCCCCGGAATGTGCATTACTATGAAAAAACGGTTCAATGACATCACTCATTGCCATACCCTGAATGCTTCTTGGCATAAGGGATATGATTTGGTCCCTCCTTGTTTGCTGAAGTACCAAACTACTGACATTGTCTGTTTGAATAGCAATTGTCCCTGAAGGGAGAGCATTCTGGAGGGCCTGCAATGCTAAAAGCACTGCTGTCATCTCTAGGACATTTATATGCAAGTTGTCCTCTTTGGGGGACCAAGTGCCTTGGACTGTTGGGACTGTTTTTCTAGAAAATGCCCCCACCCTGACTGGGAAGCATCCATGGTCACTATGGCCTTGGGCTGAGGCAGAATAAATGGACAGCCTTGTAGAACCTGATCTGATTGAATCCACCACCTGAGATCTCTCTTTCATGCCTAAGTGATTCTTATTTGTGCTGACATAAGTTGGTAAAGAACTGACCACTGTATTGTCAACATCCGTTGAAGAATTCACATATGAAATCTGGCTAGACAAACTAAGGTTATTGCCATTGACATTGATCCGAGAGCTTGAATGATCAAGTGGGCTGAAATCGTGGTGCTGCAAATTATTTTTCTGACCTGTAATCTGACAGCTTCTCTTTCTTTCTCAAGAGTACAGACTATCACTGACTTTGTATTAAAAACTACTCCTATGAATTTCACATTTTGAGTCAGCTGTAGGTGGGGCTTGTCGTAATTTATGTTTATCTCCAGAATCCAGATGAGACCAAATCTGGAGTGCCTGATTTCTTGCCCTTATTAACAGATGCCTGGTTGGGGTGGTAATGAGACTGTCTTCAAGATATGGAAACACCCAGAATCCCTGCAATCTCAAATGAGCTGCTACTACTGTCATACATTTGGTAAACACCTTGGGGGCTGTGGTGAGGCCAAAGGGCAGAGCTCTGAACTGGTAGTGACTGGCTCCTAGCCAGAAGCATGAATACTTTTCTTGATTGTCTGTTCATCTTTATGTGATAGTACACATCTTGAAGGTCTACTGAGCACATCCAGTTGTCCTTGCCCAAAAAAGGAAGAATGGACTGAACTGTGACCATCTGAAACTTTGTGCATCAAACTGACTTGTGAAAGTTGCTGAGATCCAAAATTGGTTTCCAGTCCCATTTTCTTTGGCACTATAAAGAATCTTGAGTAGGTTCCGGATTCTATCTGGTCTGGTGGGACCTCTTGGATGACTCTTTCTCTAGCAGCTTTTGTATTTGTATCACTTCTTTTCTCTGACTGGGTGGAATATCAGGAATTTCTCGTAGAGTTGGGGGTGGAAGGAAAAAAGGTATTACATAATCTCTGGAAATAATCCTCTTTATCCAAGTATCTTTTCTTATGTCTAGCCAGGCTCTTGGTGCAGGGATAGTTGACCCTTGACTGCCTCTAGAGGTAGACAATTGGGCCTCATTTCAGGAGTGCTGGTAGGGTCTGTCAGAGAAAGAATCACTAGACCCATGGTTTTGTGGTCCTCCTCTGCTGCAGGGGCTTCATCGTCCATTATAATCCCCCCCTGCCCCTAGGGGAACTTTCTCCATGCATGTCCTTGAAAGCACCCTGGGACTTCCTGAACCACATCTTCTAACCACGTAGTTGATTCCTAGAAAAGGATCTTTGAGGAGTCGAAAAACATACGCCCACTGCAGAGAAGGTCTTTCCATCCTTCTCACACCTGGATAATGTGTCCTTCACTTTGGGGTCAAACAAAGATGTGCCATGAAAAGGAGCACTGATGAATGAAGACTTGAAGGGCTCCCCAAAATGACATAAATGCATCCGGGCATGCCTCCTAATGGACATGCATTAAACTTGCTACCCTTGAGGCACTTTTGGCTGCATGCAAAACAAGCCTCATGTATGAATTCAAGAAAGATTGGAGGTTAGCCAACTGAGAAGCCAAGGACAATTTGAGCCTACACAGAAATGGTCCCTGAAAGGGAAACTGAAAGTTCTTTGATCAAATCCCTTTGCAACCTAGCAAAATGTGTCAAATAGTTCAGCGATCTATGAGCAAAGGTACGTGAAATGTAGACAAGCTTCCCAAGCATATCCATCACCCTAGACTCCCTGTTAGGGGGATGAACAGAGGAGCTCTGTTCAACAAGTTCCTTCCTGGTGGCCGCCGCCATAACCATGGCATTCATTGGCCCTCGTTTTCCTCAGAATTCCTTCCCTGCAGGTGGAACTAGAATCCTATCTGGCCATTTGGGTATTGGTTCAACTGCTTTGGGCTCCTTTCATACATGCCAAAAGACCAAATCAATGAGCTTGTTGGTGGATGGATTAACCCAGGAAGTAGATGGGCCAGCTACAAAGGCATCCAGAAATACTGACTCCTCGGGTGAAGAGGTGCTGGGGGTCCAATCATTTCTGTGTTTCAGGCTCTCAAGGATGGCTCCAAATGAGACATCTTTTGGAGATGATCATGGAGACCTTTCACTCTCATCAAAGTCTGTATCTTCAGCGACTAACTTTTGTGGAGAGTCCAGAGTCCAAGTGCCTTTTATTGCTTTTTTTCTTCCTAGGGACTTCCTCTGTGGGATGTTCCAGGGAAGTGTCAGAAGAGACTATGAAACCCTGCTGAGTAGATTAGGGTTCTCGAGCTGGCTTGTCCCTGTGGAGTCAAAAGATGAGGCTCCAAGAGTAGAGATAATCTGGGTGCTGGACTGAAGATCCAAGGGGGTTGGGTTCATCAATCCTGTCAGAGCAGAAAACACCCTCTTCACAAGCTCGAAAGCAGAGCACCCCAGGGAAACAGAAGACCTTGGCATCAAGAAAGCAGGCTTCTGGACCACTGTCTCCTCCTGCCTCAAAAGCAATTTCCCCGAGGAGGAAGTTGCAGCCGAGCTATCCAATGCCAAAGCACAAAGGTGCAGAGATGGCTGCAAAAACTTCAGAGTCGATCCCAGCACCTTGGATCTGGCAAGGAAGCTTCAGCTGAGACACTCCTCCAGATCTGAGGATGTCTGAACTGGGGCACTCAGAGTTAGCATCTGATCCAAACCAAAGGGATCAGAGAAGGAGTCTGAGGTGGTGGTGTGGTTGAAAGACAGACCTCCAGACCCAAAGTGGTAGAAGCCAGTAACACACCCACCTGGATCTGTGCCGAGAGAAACTTCCTTATCATCCTATCCACATCTTCTTCAGTCAAACTTCTATAGGAATGAGACAAGGCCAGGGGAAGGTGACTTAGTATGCCACCCTTTCATAAAGGGAGATGGGACCCTGGAAGGAACAGGATCAACAGATGGAGAATAACAGCTCCTAGGTAACACAGTAGGATCTGACAAAGTCAGCTTTGAATACCTTTTGGTTGACATCAAGGATGTTGGATCCGGTAAACCTCTTTTTCTTCAGATCTGAGGGGGAAGAGGTTTGAGACCTCCATGAATCCAACTTAGACCTCTTCTTGGATAACTCTGAGGATGGGTATGAGGAGTAAAAGCAACAGAATATTTTGAATCCTTGACTTGAGCTTGGGGACTGAGTTCTTGTAATAGCTTCTTCAAAAGAATAAGGCAACAAACTTTTCAATATTAATTTGTTCTTTGACCACTAAAGCACAGGGATTAAAATTGTGGCAGACAGAACAGTCGTCTTGTAGGTGCTGTGGACCTAAACAGTAAACACAAAGACTGTGAGCGTCCAAAACAGGCAACTTGTGCCTATACTTCGAACACTTTTTGAAACTGAAGGGCCCTTGTCAGCCATTCTACAATGAAGAATAATGCGGATAGTAAAGGGCTTTTTTTTTTTTTTTTTTTAAATTAGGGAACAAAGAGAGGAAACAGTATTAACAGCAATGGTAATTAAGCATACACTAACATATAACAGAAAAGAAGGACGGATACCAAAGATGTTTTTTACAGAAATGCTATAAGCACAAGGGTAAGGGATTAATAGAAACCAGGCAGAGTAGAAAAGGCAGAATATAAAGTTTTGAAAGACAAATTCTAACTTATCTGAAAATTAGCAATGAAGTTCAACAGCTATGGCTAAGCACGTCCTTTTGCAAAAAGCGGCAAACAAGATCGGAGGTATTTTAGGGGTTGGTGCACTATGGGTAAGGGAGAAGCTCGAGAGCTTTTTTTGGTTACCACAAGCTTTAGTAATAGCCAGTTTGGATCTGAACCCAACAGTTGAGGATAGAATGAAAATTGACATAATCAGATCTGTTTTTTCTTTTCAAGTATGTTGGGAGAAGGACCATTAAGACCCAACTACGTACCCATGCTTTAGCAATTAAAGAAGCCTGACTGCCAGTAAGCTGTGCTGGAGAGAGTCAGTCACAAGGTAAGTTGTCACGTAGTGCAAACAAGTAGCAAATATACACTCAAAAAGCCACAAAGTGCCAATAAGTATACAAGCAGCACAAAATAAACTTCCTGTTAGAAATGGATAGCTCTCTCAAACAGAACTGCTAAACAAAAGGTCTGACAGATAAGTTGTCACAAAGTGTACACAAGCATCAATAAAAATGAAAGTCATGTACTTACCATACCAATAGAGCCATGCTACCTTCTTTTTGTCTGGTTCTAGATGCAGGTTATTGAATCTGACTGGATCCAACCTTGGCTCCATATACCAAAGAGCTCTGACTTCTCTCCAACCCACAATTCTCCTCTCCTGCCTGAATTACCTCACATCTAGTTTGCTGGCTGACTAAAATGTCACAGTAAATGCATGCATGTATGTGTATTTATATATAAAATAAGGTAAGGTGGAAATAGAAGAAAGCATAGCTCTCAACCAGTCTGGGATAAATCTCAATAGAATCAGGCACAAATCAAGAAATAATCGGGGACACTTTTCAAATATTATTACTATTAACTTGAAGCATTGACAGAATGAGAAAAGTGAATTAAAAAGAAGTTATGTTCTTACCATAACATTTCATCTGTGTTGTCGATCTTCATTCATTCCTGACAGATGGGTTTTGGTTCCTTCCTCGGAACACACTCGACCGATATAACAAGCTTGTGCCAGCCAGCAACACTGTAGCTAAGGTTACCCACAATGCCCCTCTTCTCATTCCTTCAGATCGAGTTTGCCCATAGGAATAATAAAGCTGAGGCTTTGTCTGAGCAAATACCCTATCACACAATCAGGACCAATTCTGAACCTCCAGGAGTCTTTGGAGGGGGGGGGAGGGTGGGATGTCAAGAATGAATGAGGATCAACAACACAGATGGAACATTATGGTAAGAACATAACTTCTTTATCAGATGTTGACAATCTTCATTCATTCATTCATGACAGATGAGACAGAGTTCCTAGCTACTTTATGTCCTGGCAGGCCCAATGGAAGGATATTCCTAAGCACCACAGAGCCAAAGGATGCTCTTCCTCCTGGAGACCATGTCCAATTTGTAATGAGTAATAAAGGTATAAGGGGTAGCCCAAGTAGCTGCTGAGCAAATGTTATCCATAGTAGCTCTCGAATGAAAAGCTACTGAAGTAGCAACTGACCTGGTGGAATGAACCTTGACTTTAGCTGTTAAACTCATTTGATTCAGTTGATAGACAAAGTTGATGTAGTCTCTCAACCATTTTGACAAAGTGACTTTAGAAACTGACTTACCGAATTTAGGTCCTGAAAAAGACAGGAACTATTGGTCTGATTTTCTAAATGATTTCCTGTCCAAGTAAAAACTCAATTGTCTAGGTAGATACAACAAATGCAAACAATATTCTCCTTTGTTAGAGAAATTTGGGATGAAAATTGGCAGGTCAGTGGATTGATTAATATTTAAATCTGAGACAACTTTGGGTAGAAAGGAGGTGTTAGTCCAATGAGATACTCTCTCTTTGTGGAAAACTATGTAACGGCACTTTACACACAAGCTCTGTAATTCTGATATTCTCCTGGCTGAAGTGATGGCTACCAGGAATAAAGTCTTCCAAGGCAAAAATGTTATATCACAAGTGGCTGCTGGCTCAAAGTGTTGACGAATCAAAGTTTGTAGGACTAATGTCAAATTCCAAAGTTCAATGGGTTCTTTAAAGGGTGGCTTTAAATGCATGACTCCTTTTAAGAAGGTTTTGCAGAGATGGTGAGATATTAGAGAGAAATCAAAACCATAATGGAAATTTGAGATAGCTGCTAAATGGACACAGTAGAAGTGGAGGCTCCTGAATGGAGTAAGGTTGACAAATACTCCAACACTGTATGGGTTACATCCTTTTTCTCAAGACCAAAACACAAATCTGTTCCACTACTATGATAAATTCTCCTGATGGATGGTTTATGGGAAGCCAGAAGGATTTTTGTATTTGGGGAAGATAAATTATTTTGCCTGGCAATTACCGGAAGTGGAGGTACCAAGCTGTCAGCTTGAGACTTGATAGGTTGGAATGGACCAACCCCTGTGGATGTGACAGTAATCCTGTAGTTGGGTCCAGAGTCCATGGGTGGTGAACTAGGTGAGGCCAAAGGAAGGGGAACTAGACTTGGTGGGGCCAATAGGGTGCAATGAGGATTACTTCGCTTCTCAACCAATGTGCTTTCTTTAAAAATTGTGGAATCAGAGGAAAGGGAGGAAAGGCATAAAGCAGTCCCAGGGGTCAATTGTGTATAACAGCGTCCATCAGGGACTCCCCCAGAGGGGGATTATGGCAAAGTAGCTGCTGTATTTGTGGTTGATGGGAGATGCAAATAGACTGCAGCAAGGCTGACCCCAGCAGTGAAAACTTGCTGTCGCTACCTTGGGATTCAGAGACCACTCATGAGGCAGGAGAATACATCTACTCAGTTTGTCCACAATCATGTTGGAATTCCCAGGAATGGGCATTGCTATCAGAAAGCTGTTTGAGGCTATCGCTCATTGCCATAATCTCATGGCTTCCCAACATAAGGGGTAGGGGATCTGGTTCCTTCCTGTTTGTTGATATATCAGACAACTGACATGTCTGAATGGATAGCAATTGTCCCCGATGGGAGGGCAGATTGGAATGTTTGCAATACCAGAAGCACCACCCTCAGTTCTAGGATGTTGATATACAAATTGACTTCTAAGGGGGACCAAGTGCCTTGGACCATTTTGCCCTGAAAATGCCCCATCAGGGAAGTGTCCATGGTCACTACGG
Source organism: Protopterus annectens (assembly GCF_019279795.1). Taxonomy (NCBI): domain Eukaryota; kingdom Metazoa; phylum Chordata; order Ceratodontiformes; family Protopteridae; genus Protopterus; species Protopterus annectens. The sequence goes on along the minus strand of NC_056728.1, from coordinate 831,794,535 downwards.
CTTTGGGCTGAGGGGGTGAAAAGGTATGACTCCTCTTCTGACTTCATCTACCAATTCAGATCCTGTTTACAATGGTTTGTTATGCAGACTGGATGAGATATAGTATGTGTTAATAGGGACCACTGTGATGCTAGCAGCCATTGTAGTAGCCTCATGTGGAGTCTCGTTCGGGGAACTATGGTAATTGCTGCTGCCATTGACCCTAGTAAATGAAGGACTAAATGAGCTGGGACTTTGCCCTGAGAGAGTATTGCTCGGAGCTGAGACCTTAGCCTCTGTAGTCTGTGATGAGGAAGAGAGACTAGACAGGCCTTCATATTGACTGTTGCTCCTATGAATTCTAAGCTTTGAGTGGATACTAGTTTCAATTTCTCTGTTTATTGAGATACTTAAGAACTCTGATAGTTCTAGGGTGTAGTGCAAGGCGACAAGCACTAGATGCTTGATGGGGGCGGTAAGGAGCCAATCATCTAAATATGGAAACACCCGAAATCCTTGCAGTCTCAAGTGAGTTGTTACTACTACCATATATTTGGTGAACACTCTGGGGGCTGTGGAGAGACCAAAGGGCAGTGCTTGAAATTGGTAATGATTGGCTCCCAGCCAGAAGTGAAGATATCTTCTGGAACATTTGTCCCTTTTTATATGGTAATATGCATCCTGAAGATCTATCGGGTGGCCTAATATTAAGGTGTTTGCCTTACAAACACAAGGTGCAGGGTTCGAGTCTCACGAGGGATAATTGGCTAGGCTTAAAATGGCTCACAAGAGCAATTAGCATAGTACTAATCTATACCTATGAACCTATGAACATCCAATAGTCTTTTTCCAGAAACGGGAGAATAGACTGAAACATGACCATCTGGAATTTTGTCTTGTCTGACGAACTTGTTTAGGATGCCAAGGTCTGAAATTGGCCTCCAGTTCCCTGTCCTTTTTGGCACTAAAAAGAACTTTGAGTAAAACCTGGATTCTACTTAGTCTGGTGGGACTGTTTGGATGACTCTTTTCTCAAGCAGCTTTCAAATTTCTTGCGCTGCTGTGTCCCTCTGACTGGGTGGAACATTGGGGATTTGCCTTTGTAGCTTTGGATATAGATCGAAGGGGATGTGGTAACCTCTGGTAATTGTCTGCACCCAGAAATCTGATGTTATCGAAATGCTAGGCTAAGTGGTGCAGAGAGAATTGTCCTCCAACTACATACAGAGGCAGGCAATCAGGCCACTTCTTCAGGAGCGCTGATAGGGCTGCCTGGAGAAGGAATCTCTGGAGCCCTGGTTATGCAGGCCCCCTGTGCCATGGGGAGGGTGTCTTCCTGATGAGTTCTCCTCTCTGCCCCGGGGAAAACTTGCCCCGTGTGTCACAAAAAGTCCCTTGGGACTTCCTGAACCACATCTTTCCACTTCTCTGATTCCTGGTGTAAGATCGCTGGGGAGTGGAAAAATGTACACCCACAGTAGACAGGGTCTTGCTGTCCTTCTCACACCTGCCTAATGTGTCTATTTTTTGGACCAAATAGAGATGAAGCGTTAATGGGAGCATTGGCGATGAAAGACTTGAAAGGGTCTGCAAAGTCGCACAAGCATATCCAGGTGTGATGTCTCATGACAATGCCTACACCAGCTGCTCTGGCCGCCCCTTCAATTGTATGTGCAATCAACTGCATGGACGAGTTAGATATTGACTCTAGGGTGGCAAGCTGGGAGGCAACTGTCACGTACCTCATCAGACACTGCTCCTGCTAAGGTTCCTGTAAGTTCCGTGATCAGGTCCCTTTGAAGATGGGTAAAATGTGCCAAGTAATTCAATGACCAAATGGCAGAGATCATTGAAGCATAAACCCACTTCCTGAATCTGTCCAACATCTGAGACTCTCAGTTTGGAGGACAGACAGTAGGACTCTTCTGTGTGAGTTCTTTCTTTGTGGCTGCCACCACCACCATAGCATCTAATGCCAAGCCTTTGGACCAGTGTAGTAAATCCTCTGGGGGGGGGGGAGAGCATTTTGTCAGGTCTCTGGGGCATTGGTTCAATGGTGTCATGCTGCACAATGAGTTTGACTAACTCATTTGCAGGCAGAGTCATCCATGAAGTAGAGGCTCGGGCATGGAAAGCCTGCAAGAATACAGATTCATCTGAGGAAGGGTTGGTGGGCTTCCAGTCACCCCTCAGCTTTAAGATCTCTAGTATGTCCCCAAAGGAGACATCTTCAGGGGGAAACTGTGGGATCCTTCTCCCTCATCACAATTGATATCTTCAGTGAGAGATTCCTCAGGTGAATCAACGTGCTTCCTCTTGCATGATCTCTTACGAGGTGGCTCATCAGGGGGAAGGTCTGAAGAGGACTCCAAAGACAGGGTGCCCTGTGGTAGGGTATCTTGCTGCTCCTGTGTCCACTGCCCCAGTGTAGTGGACTGTGGCAGCTGCGATCGAGAGGACACATATATATGACATTCCGGTGCTCAAGGAGGCAACTGTGAGCCTGCTGAGGTGAGTGCCCTCTCCATAATCTGAAAGGCAGGCCCACCTAAAGAAGGATGGGTGCCCAGACCAGAGAAGACAACCTCATATCTGGGGTCAGACCCCACTCGGATGAGCCCACCTGCAGAGAGGACCTGAAGCTGTCATAGCAACCAGAACCATAGACAGTGTTGTAGAAAAAAATCAGCGACATATTAGGGATCACGGTGCCGACAGACAAGTCATGGTCTTGGGAGTGGGTCGGCTCCAACTGAGCAATGGTCCACAGGGTAGGTTCTGGAACCATGGTGAGATCCACCAATTGTACCGAAGCTGGCACTGGGAGGGGCGTCAGCATCAAGGGCCCCAAGTCCTGTGGGGAGGTTGAAAGAGGAAGATAGGTTGGAGTCTGTGGAGACAAAGCCTTGGCTCCAGGTGGAAGGGAGGTCCTGGATGGAGTTGGAATGCCTCTGGCCACTAGGAGGTGGTCCACCAGTCTCACTACATCAAGCTCCAAAAGGCTCCAGGTGGAATGAGTGGACATCCCTAATGGAGACTCTGGCCAGTCAACAAATGGACTAAGCTACTGTCCAACAAATGGGTTAATGGATGGGGAAAATCAAGTCCTGGCTAGTGTTTTGACCTTCAGCACCATGGTCGAATAACCAGAAGGTTGTGATGGGGGGGGGGTGACCAATTTCAAGGGAAAAGCTATTGTTGGTGTCAACAGGGTCTACAGTACCGTGGGAAGAGGTTGGTACCATGGCAACTGTTATAGTCCGTAGTCAAGAAAGACAGCACTGTGGAAGGAGTTTTAGGTTCCGGTCCAGAGAAAGATGTCGGAGTTAATTTTGGTTGTTTAGTCTTCAGTTCAGTATGAACCTGGGTTTTAGAAGTTTGCGGTTCATTTGACTGAGGAGACACTGGGACCAAGTGACTCATCTTCTTTGTATCTTTCCCAGGAGGATTTGATACCTCCGCCTCAGATAAAGCCTCAGAGAAAAGGGTTTTTAGCAGACGCTTTAAAATTAACTTATTCTTACATTCTGATAAGGTGAGGGCACTAAAACCCATACAGAGCTTGCACACAGATTGAATCTGCAAGTGTTGCACTCCTAAAAGTACAGTTTTGTACCTACCATAAATGTAGATGTCCGATAGGTATGCATCTGCAAACATCACATATGGGTTTGTCCTGCCTCAGGCAGCCCTTCGGTCGGCCGAATTCCAAAGTCTGGGTCCGGCGTCGGCTGATGTTGCCCTCTCTCCGACGTCAGAGCACCTGGGGTATAAAAGCATCAGCCGATACCATCTTCCTCAGTGTTTCTTGCCCCAGATGCCAGGTGCCCTCAAAGGAAGGCTAAATTTGGAGAAATGCAATAAACTCCAAACATGCACAGAAATATATATGCATATATATATATATATATATATATAAAACAAATACACCATAATAGATAACCCCAGCTAGCTATGAGAGGGGAAAGTACCCAATAAATACCCAAGAGGGGAAGGAGGGAGGGTAAACCTGACTGCAGACGCATACCTATCGGACATCTACATTTATGGTAGGTACAAAACTGTACTATGTCCTTCAAGGATGCATCTGCAGTCATCACATATGGGTAGAATACCATAGCCATACTGGGGGAGGAGGATCTATGTAAAGGATGGTGTAGCTAAAATGCCCTGCAGGACTGCCGTAACAAAGCCTGCTCTGGATCTGGAATATAAAGGTAAATTGTAATGCTTGGAAAATGTATTCACGGAGCTCCATGTAGCAGCTTCTAAAATGTCCTTGGTAGCCACCCCTCTTAAGAAGGCTGTGGAGGTGGCTGTGGCTCTGGTGGAATGAGGTCTAATGTTAGCTGGCACAGTTTTTCCATGAAAGGAATAACAAAAACGTATGCAATTCCCTATCCATTTTGAAATTGTCTGTTTGGAAATTGCTTTTCCTTGTGCACCAGCAGCATATGCCACCAACAGCTGATCAGTTTTTCTGCAGCTTTTAGTTCTGTCCAAGTAGTAGCGCAACTGTCTGTGTATGTCCAGGGTGTGCATTAGTTTCTCCCCTTTGTTTTGTGGATTTGGAAAGAAGGTAGGCAGGTGAATAGCTTGGTTTAATGAGACCCTGGATACCACCTTTGGCATAAAGGAGGGATTGGTTCTCAATGAGACTCTGTCCTGATGAAAAATAAGAAATGGCTGTACTGCCATGAGGGCCTGTAACTCAGATACTCTTCTTGCTGAGGTTATGGCCAGAAGGAAGGCGGTCTTCCAAGACAGGAACTGTAGTTCTGCAGATGCTGCTGGTTCAAAGGGAGGCAGAGTTAGTTTTTTCAACACGAAGTAAAGGTCCCAAGTAGGCACTGGAGGTTTCCTTGGAGGATTGATGTTTTTAATTCCTCTTAGAAACTGTCTTAGGAGAGTGAGAAAAGACAGGTGGGTCAGTATTGTACTCTGCTGAAATTGCTGAAGCATGAATTTTAATGGAAGAGTAAGACAGGCCATTATGGAGCATTTCTGCCAAGTATTCCAGGATATGTGCCATGTTCATCACTGTCGCATCTAGGCCCTTTGTGGTGCTCCAAGTGTGAAATCTTTTCCATTTTGCTGAATATGCCTTTCTTGTGGAAGGCCTGCAAGCTTCCATGATGACATCCTTCACTCTCTTGGATAGCTTATCCTGAGGAGGAGTCAAGGTATTTTCCAGGCTGTTAGTTGCAAGGTTTTCAGGTTGGAATGCAGAGTTTTGTAATTGTGCTGTGTCAGGAGAAGTGGCCATTGAGGAAGAGGCCATAGTTTTGTGTGACATGCTCTTTAACAGTGGGTACCAGTGCTGTCTTGGCCAGTCCGGAGCTATCAGAATCACTTTTGGCTGCTCTGTCCTGATCTTTAGTAAGACCTTGGTCATTAATGGAAGAGGTGGAAATGCATACACTGTTAGAGTTCTCCAGCTGAAAGATAGGGCGTCCAATTTCCATGCTTGTGGGTGGTATGTCCTTGAGCAGAATTTCTTCAGCTGATGATTGTGGGGGGAGGCAAAAAGATCTATGTCTGGCTTTCCCCACGATTGTGTTATCTGTAGCAAGATGTCTGGGTGCAGCATCCATTCGTGTGCATCCATGATATTTCTGCTTAAGCTGTCCGCCAGTATATTGTCTTTTCCTGGCACAAACTGGGATTGCAGCTCTATATTGAGTTTCAAGGAAAGCTCCCATAGATTCATTGGCAGTCTGCAAAGAGGGTAGGAATGGGTGCCTCCTTGCTTGTTTATGTACCACATAACTGTGGTGTTGTCTGTCCTTATTAGCAGGTGGCCTTGATGCAGAAAGGGTTTGAAGGCCTCGATTGCATGTATCACTACCAGCATTTCCTTTTGGTTTATGTGAATGCGTAGCTCCTTTTGTGACCATAGTCCTTGAATACATCTGCCCTCCATGTGTGCTCCCCAACCGTGGTCTGAAGCGTCCATTGTAATGGTTTGGCTGGCTATTGGTTTGCTGAAGGGCAGACCCCTGTTCGACTGGCTTCCTTTTGGAGGCATGGAATGAGTGGGATCAAAGTTTCTAAGCTGTGACTGTGCTGAGTCCATAAACTCCTTAGGTACCATTGTAGTTTCCTCATATGCAGCCTTGCTTGTGGAATCAGAAGAATGCAAGATGCCATGTAACCCAGGGCCTGCAGGAATTTCCTTGCGGTCAGCTGAGTTTGTCTTGTCAGATTCTTGAAGTAATCCCGTAGTTGTCTTTGTTTTTCTTCTGTGAGAAAAGCCATTTGGGTGGTTGTGTCTAGATCCGCACCCAGAAAAGTTATTCTTTGGGATGGAACAAGTCTTGATTTGTGAATGTTGACTGTATATCCCAAGGCCTGCAGTAGGCGGATGGCATAATTCAAGTCCTTTACCAAAGTTTGTTGGATGTCCGCTTGTATAAGGCAGTCGTCCAGATATAGGTATATTTGAATCCCCTGAAGTCTGCAGTGTGCAATTACTGATGCCAGGCATTTCGTGAATACTCTGGGTGCAGTAGATAAGCCAAAGGGCAATGCTGAGAACTGATAATGCTCTGAACCTGCAAGAAATCTGAGGTGTCTTCTGCAACTTTGTCTGATAGGGACATGCAGGTATGCCTCCTTGAGGTCTAGAGTCACCAGCCAAGACCCCTTGCCCAGCATGGGAAGGAGTTGCTGTAGAGTCAGCATTTTGAATTTTGGCACAATGAGATAAGTATTCAGTGCGGACAAGTCGAGAATAGGCCTCCATTGATTTTCTTTTCTTGGAACAAGGAATAGTCTGGAGTAAAATCCTTGGCCTTGTTCTGAAAGAGGAACCTTTTCTATAGCTTTCATTTGCATTAAGTTGGAGATTTGTTTCAAAGCCTCTGCCCTTTGATTTGGTGGCAGGTCTGGCATGCCTTTTCTTTTTGGCAATGTGTGAAAATGGAACCTGTATCCTTTGTCTATTACTTGCAGTGTCCATTTGTCTCTTGTAATACTGTGCCAATTTTCTGAGAATAAGGAAAGCTTTCCGCCCAAAGGTGCTTCTAATTGAGCCCTGGTTGGCGGAGTCAAAGCAAAGTCATTGAGTCTGTCCTTGTGCAGCAGTTGAAGGTCCTGCACTACCTCTCTGGTTGGGAGGCTGCCATTGACGTCCTCTGTAGGAGCCTCTAGCTTGCCCTCTACCTCTGGCACGCCTGTTCTTGCCTCTCTGGAATCTTTCTGTGTCCGGAAAGGACCAATTCTTGGTAGGCCAATTTCTGCTGAATCTTGGTGGTTGGACTTGTAGAAAATCTTTGACTGTTTGTACAGATTTTGCCTTTTCCTCAAATTTCTTTAAGACCTCCTGAGCAGTGGAGCCAAATAACTTTTGCTTTTCCAGTGGAGCATCCAGAAGCTTAGCTTTAACATGGTCTGGCAGAGATTGTTCCTTCAGCCAAGCATGCCTACGTATGACTGCACCTGTCATAGCTGACCTACATGAAGCTTCCAATGCATCATAACCACACTGTAAGAAATGGTTGCTAACCTGCTGGGAGTTATGTACCAGATCCTGAAGTGATTTGCGATCTAGGGGTTCAGGAGAAGACAGCTTCTTATGCAATTCATCTAACAAATACTCTTGGTACTGTATCATATGAAATTGACAATTTAATGCCCTCATAGAAAGAGTAGCAGAAGTATACACTTTTTTACCCCATCTCTCTAAAGCCCTGGACTCCCTTTCAGAGGGGAGTGGATTTTTAGAAGTGGTAGCTGCAATCCCTTTAGGGCCCTGGGAAGTAGTTTCTGGATCAGCAGAGTGGGCCTTGTAAAGAAAAAGATGTGAGTCCGGGACCCTGTAGTACCTATCGGGTTTGGCAGGGGCCGGAGGAAGAGTGTCAGGAGTTATGCTAGACTCAGAGTACACATCATCAATGATAGTCAAAACAGGAGGAATAGCCAAAGGTCTATGCTGAGGTAAATGCAGAAAAGTTCTTAATCTTTTCCTGGAATCAGAGAATTCCTGGCCCTGCCATTTGAAATGCTCTCTCATAGTGTGAAGGGTCTCCCCGAAGGATAGTTCTTCAGGAGGGGAGGCCGAGGGGATTGATTCCTCTGCATCAGAATCCTCATAGGCCGAAAAAGCCTCCTCCTGGTAGTCCGAGAGAGCAGAGCCATCAGAGGCCTCCTCTGAGGAGTGGGGATCAGAGGGCTCAACCCTGGGCCTTTTGTCTAGAGGGGGTTGGGAGCCTCTGTCCGGATGGGGTTGAGAGCCCGTAATTAAGGAGATAAGGTCCTCTGCTAAAGTTAGAATCTGTGAACTGGCAGAGGGTCCCTGAGGAATAACCCTGGGAGGCATAGCTTTTGTATGTTTAGCAGCTTTAGCCCTGGTGAAAGCCTTTATGGACATGGATGCAGGAGGCCTAGCTGCACCACGTGCTGGTGTAGTTTTGTCTAGAGGAATGGTGTCGGAAGTTTCCAAGACACCAGTTTTTCAGGGAAATTCAATAACCGACTCAGCAGGGGCCTCCGAGGCCGAGGTTGTCGGTTGAGCGGTTTCGGGGGTCGGAAGTACCAAGGACCCGGTTTCAGCCGAGACACTCGCGGTAGGCCTGGCCGTGGTTTCAGCCGAAACCGCGGCCCATGTATGTCGGTCCTTGTCCTTCCATTTCTTTGTTAAATGTGAAGTCGGAGTCTCCGACGGCATATTGTATGAAAAACTAGCCCCAAAAAATTCCTCTGCAAACTCCACCCGACGTCTAAGAGTGCGTCGGTTGAAGGAAGCACAGGCTGAACAGGCCGAGATGTCATGGTCTGGGCCTAGGCAGGGGAGGCAGTAAGAGTGGAAATCCTTATGAGGTATTTGTTTCCCACAAGTTAAGCAATTATTAACTTTATCTGACATCGGCTGAGGCAAGAAAGAGTCCCCAACGGGGTACTTAGCTTTTGAAGTCTTCGGTAGCTGAATTACAGGAGCTGGCCAACCGGCACATGCGAACTGCTTCTGCTTCGGGCACCACGTGGCAAGAAAGACTGGGGAAGATGGCGTCGGCTGATGCTTTTATACCCCAGGCGCTCTGACGTTGGGGAGAGGGCGGCATCAGCCGGCGCCGGACCCAGACTTTGGAATCCGGCCGACCGAAGGGCTGCCTGAGGCAGGACAACCCATATGTGATGACTGCAGATGCATCCTTGAAGGACATCAATAAACGCAGGAAAGATGCTCATCGGAATTGGGCATTTTCCTGCCACATTTGTCACACTGTTTAAAGCCAGTGGTACCTTTTTTGTCAGCCACTGTCAACAAATGCTAGAACAGCAGCAGCAACGAGTGAGATATACTATCCTGCGAGCAAGACATACACACACACACACACACACACACACACACACACACACACACACACAGAGTAATACAGAGGAAGAAGTTCTTTTTTTCTTATACCAACAATGGTAAAAAAGGTATACCCAAGAGGGAATGAAAGAGGAAGGGAAAAATTCCAACGATGGTATGTGATTACCTAGAGATAAAGGGAAGGGAGGGGCCTGTACCAACTATGGTACGAAGAAATACCAGAAAGGTAATAAGAAGGGAAAACACTCATACAGTAGAAAAAAATTATAAATATATAAGCAACTAATAAAGAAGGAAATTTTAGAAAAAGCAGAAGCAAAAATTTTTGAAAACTAGCAAAAATATAAGACTTAGCTTGAGAGCAGGCCTGACGTGTCTTGAAATTCTACACAGCAAACGAGATCTGAAGGGATGAGAAGAGGGACACTATGGGTAACCTTAGCTCGAGAGTTTCTGGCTGGTGCGAGCTTGTTATATCGGCTGAGTCAGTTCCGAGGGCAGAACCAATACCCATCTGTCATGAAAGAAGAAGATTGACATCATCAGATTATACATTTTCTGAACTAAAAGAAGTCTATAACTCTATTATCATTTATGAAGTGCAGTTCACCACCTTTTCACCAACAGTCACCAGTTTTAAGAGGGATTAAGAGGGACAGACCTAAATTTTTTTGTGAAAATCAGGGACAATTAAGAGATATGGAATAAAGACTATATATTTTAAGAGATATAGCAGATCAAACAGGATCCAAAGGAAACCTAGCCGATCCCTAGAAGTGCAATGGCAATTCTGTAAGGGGAAGGGGAGAGGGAAGTTGAACCAGATGGAAAGACAACACAGATCTTTCATTATGGTAAGTATATAACTTTCATATCTGATGTCTTTTTTTCCATCTGATTCAACATTTGGAACTGATTCCCAAGCTACCCAACCTGGGTGGACTCCAGGAAGGATATTCCTACAAAAGGCAGAGCCAAAAGATGTACGATTTCTGGACTAAACACCTAACCATATACAGATAAGAGATACAAAGATATGAGATGAGGATCAAGTTGCTGATAGGCACTCATTTTTACAAATGCTGTATAGTTTGCCATTACTCTGGCAGTGTGTGCCTCAGGCATTGGTTGTAAAGGCATACTTTGCAAATCACAGATAAAAGATATGTAGTCTGCTATCTTGAGTGTGTTATGTTAGACTCTTATTGACCCAACTTTTTCTTGGACAGGGATATAAACATTTGATCTGATTTTATGAAAGACTTGGATTCATACCAAGTTGTCTATGTACATCTAATGTGTGTAACGTATGCTCTCCTTTATCAGTAAAACTATAGACCCTAAAACTAACCACATGGTTTCTAAACATTTGCCAGAGATGCCAGTCAAATACTCACTCCGATACTCAATCTCTAGTCATCCAAATAATTTCATCCTCTCAAAGTACCTCTTGAAAAAAGATTTACAAGAGCAAATTGAAGAGCTTCTCAATCTGTGAATTCTCTAATGGACTAGACCCCTTTTCAGCCCCTCTTCCAAAAATCTTAGCAATTCTTGAACGTTTCATGTCTGGGTCAAGTTATTCCACAATTAAAATACAATTAGCAGTCATCTCAAATTTTCCACATAGGGTTCAGGAGATAGGAGGATGATTTGCATGACTGGAGATAAACACCTGGCATCTCTGGCAAATGTTAGAAACCATGTGGTTAGTTTTAGGGTCTAGGGTTTTACTGATAAATGAGAACATATTTTACACACATTAGATGCACACAGACAGATGTACATAGAACTGGCAAGTCAATTTATTGAAATCAAGTTAGATTCAGAAGCTAACTTAGAAATAAAGGAAGGGTTTATTCTCAATGACACTCTGTCCTTAAGAAAATCAAGGAAGGAGGCCTTGTACAAGAGTGCCTGTAGTTCCGATACTCATTCGGTAGATGTAGTGGCAACCAGAAAAAATTGTCTTCCATGAAATAAACATCTCATCTATGGATGCTGCTGGTTTGAAGGGTTTTTGGGTTAAGGACTGAAGTAAGATGGTGACATCCCAGGGAGGAAATGCATTATGAACTGAGAGTGGCAATAAAAAGTTCCTCTCAGAAAAGCTTTGGATAATTTGAGGGAAGAAATAAAAGGGTTACTGAACTGTATGTGAAAAATTTGAGACGGCTGCTAATTGTATTTTTATTGTGGAATAACTTGACCCAGACATGAAAAGTTCTTCAAGAAATTCTAAGATTTTTAGAAGCGGGGCTGAAAATTGGTCTAGACCATTAGAGGATAGACAGGTGGAGAAACCTTTCAATTTGCTCTTGTAAATCTTTTTTCTAGAGTTACTTTGAGAGGATGAAACACTTTGCATGACTGGAGATGAACGCCTGGCATCTCTGGCAAATGTTAGAAATGGAGAAACCATGTGGTTAGTTTTAGGGTCTAGATGTAGTCCAGACAGGTGTCTAAGGAGATCCAAGAATGGATCTAGAACCCATGATGGGTGAGAATTAGATGAGGCCAAAGAAAGGAGAACCATTTCTGCAGAGGTCACAAAGAAGCAATGAGGATTACCTTGGTCTTGGAGTCCATTGCTTTCTGAATGAACTTCGTGATGAGGAATGGGGAGAAAAGTGTAAAGGAGACCTGCTACCTAAGGATGGACAAGAGCATCTCTCTATGACAGACCCTGAGGAGGGATGAGGGCAAAGTAACATCTACATTTGTTGTTTAGGTAAGTAGCAAAAAGGTTGCAGTAAGGTTGCCCCTGTGGCTGAAAAACTCCATTGCTACTGTTTTGTTGAGACACCACTCATGAGGCAGTATAGTTTTGCTCAGTTTGCCCGCTAGGATGTCGGACTTCCTAGGTATATGATTTGCTACTAGAAAGCAGTTTGAAGACATTGCCCATTGCCAGCTTCTTATGGCTTCTCAACGAAGAGGGTGAAATCGGGTTTAACTTTGATGATGTACCAAACCACTAACAAATCATCAGTGTATGGCAATCACATCCATGGGTAGATTGTCCTGAAGTGCATGCAACATAAGGAGGACTGCTCTTAACTCCCAAGATGTTGATGTGAAAACTGGCCACTATCCTGGACCATGTTCTTTGGGCTATACTCCCTTCCAAATCCCCCCACCTCACTCAAGAAGAGAAGCATCCATGGTGTCTGTGGTTCTGGGTAAAGAAAGATGAAACAGTCTGCCCTGAGTAACTGAGTACAATGAAATCCATCACAGAATGTGGTCCCTGCAGATCTGCCTGACTCATATTCTGTGGTGAAGTAGATGAACTTTCTGAGACCACTGTACAGTTAATGTCCACTGAAGAACTCTCCTGCAGTACCTGGCTAGAAGAGCCATCACAATGGAAGAAGCCATTAAACCTGGGAAGCATAATACCAGTTGAGTCTGGGATCTGGGATGATTTATAACCCGAAAAGCAACTGACCTGATTTGAGTTGACTCGTGCTGAGGGTAGTTTTATCAGATGTCCAGTGTCTGTGTGGCAGCCTATGAATTCTATGGATGGGTGGTAGCTTGATCTTGTTGGTGTTTACAGAGATGTTCAGGTGGGTCGGCAGTCGTAACAGGAAAGACTGATGAGATCAAATCAGATTCCCTGAAGGTAGCAGTTAGAAGCCAATTGTCTATATATGGGAAAACCTGGATCCCTTGAAACCTGAGATAGGCTGCCACAATTTCCATTATCTTGGTAAACACTCAGGGGGCCTGTGGTGAGACCGAATGGCACCACTCTGAATTGATAGTGATTGGCTTCCAGCCAGAAACAGATGAACCTCCTGGAATGCCCATGGATCTTTACATGATAGCAGGCATCTTTGAGATCTAAACAGCACATCCAGTCTTCCATTCTGAGAGGAGGTAGAATGTACTATTATTGTAAACATGGAATTTTGTCTGTTTTATGAATTGATTCAAATTGCTCAGATCCAAAATTGGTCTCAGGGCTCTCTCTTTTTTGGGGGGAGCACTAAAAGGAACTTTGAATGAAGTCCAGATTCTACCTGGTCTTGGGGGACTGGTTGGATGACACTTGTTCAGTTTAGAACATCTGTTGCTGCTATTTGCACCTAATTGGGTGGAGTATCTGGAATCATTTATTTAGCTTTTTTAGTTTTCAAGGACAGTACTGTATAACCTCTGGTAATGATGGTTAGCACCCAAGCATCAAGTTCTATTTTGCTAAGCTTGAGGGTGTAAAAAGTGTCCCTTGACTGCCTCCAGAATGCAGCAGTCAGGCAAATGTTCAGGGACACCGACATAGTTTCTCTGTGAATGGTCCATGGAAACCTTGATTTTGCAGAGGTTCTATACGCCTCAGGGACATCCCCAGAAGTGTCCTGGTGAAAAACCTGAGATTTCTTTAACCACATTTTTATTCCCCCTATCTGATTCCTGAAGTATCTCGGAGGAGTTGAAAAATGGATTCCAGTGGCTTTCAAGGTCTTGCTATCCTGTTCACTCCTGGTATGTGTATCCCATGACTTTGGGTACAAATAAAGCGGAGCCATCATAGGGGACATTTATGAAGGACATTTTAAAGCCTTCTGCAATGTCCCAGAGCTGCATCCAGGAATGATAATGCACTGTGATACCTTGCCGGCTGCTCAGGCTGAACCATCTGCTGCTGCTCAGGCTGAACCATCTGCTGCATTTGATAGGAGTGTCATGGCAAAGTTTGATGAAGATTGTAGGGCAGACAACAGGGAATATACCGTTTTTTGGATATTCACTGGTAAGTTATCCACCAGAGAATTTCAGAGTTCCTTTCTCAAATCCCTCTGGAAGTGTGTCAAATAAGCCATGTAGTTTAACGAACAAAGAGAAAAGGCGGCTGAAGCATTTGTCCATTTCCTCAATCTGTTCAGTGTCTTAGTCTCCCTGTTAATTTGTCCATTTCCTAAATCTGTTCAGTGTCTTAGTCTCCCTGTTAGGTGGATGGACAGAGGAGCTCTCTTCAGACAGTTCCTTTTTAATGGCTGCTACTGCTACTACTACCATGGAATCTATGGACAACTACAATTTTTGTCTGTTTTAGGAATTGGTCCTGTCACATCCATCTCTTTCCAGGCTTTTCGAGTAATGAGGTTAACTAAGGCACGGAAGGGGGGACCACTCACGGCACTGAAGGGCTGGACCCAAAGGCTTTGAGAAACACAGACTCATCTGGAGGAATTTTAGAGGACTACCCTCTCTGTTTCATCAGTATGAGAAGTTATCTTCTGGGGGGACCTAGGAAAACCTTTGCCCATATCTAAGCGGGGGTCTTCTGTAACAGACTCAGAAGAAGAGTCAATATGCTTCTTTTAGAAGTCATCTTCCAGGGAATGTGCCTTGGGACTCCTCAGGGGAACACATTAGAATCAGACATGAGACACAAGTGCAGAGTAGTCTCAGAGCCTAAGGGATCTGTCTACTGCTATCTACCTGAATGTAAGGAGGAAGGCTCAGTTTTCAGGGAGCGTCTGTATGGATTTGAACTTTAGGAGTGTAATAGTCATCTTGGTCCATCCCAAGTCCCTCTCACAGCCTTGAAAGCAGACTCATCCAATGGAATCAAAGAACCACCACCTAGGTTAGTTGAGTCTAAAGCTTTTTCGATTTCAAGGGCTGAAGGTCCCAAAGAGGACCTTGAAACCAAGCTGTCAAATGCCAAAGACCCAAGCAGCAGTGATGGCTCCAAAAAGTCCTGGGGTCAACTTTACTGTTGGTGCTCTGACACAGACACACTGGCTCCAGGACTAGACTCGACCCAACTACATCAGAGTTGAGTCAGTGAAGGAAGATGTTGAAGCTGAAGTCTCCATGGCTATTGACTCTAAAGCTGGTACAACGGAAAGACTGAAATAGATGTACACTAGCTCCAGGAATGGAGAAGGTACTGAGAGTTGAATAGGCTGAGTAGTTGGGGTGGAAGGGGCTGATCCCGGACCTTTCCTTGGGGACAGAAATGGGAGGACTCCTTGCTGAATCTGTATCCTCAAAAACCTCTTCATCATTCAGTCAACTACGAATTCATGAAGCTCCTAGTAGATTTTCCAGACCTACAAGATGAGGATAGTGACACAGACCTTGAAGGCATCTTTTGTAATATTGGAGAATGAAGCCTGGGATTTATTGGTGCTGGACTAAAAGATGTTTCTGAAGGAGGAGTCTGGATCTGATCAACCTTTGGATCCAACTATCTTGCTATTTTAGGTGCCGGCCCATCAATTGCCTTAGGGTCAGGAGACCTTTTCTTAGCTTTCTCCAGGTGCTCCTCAAAGGAATCTAAAGAGAAAAGATGTAACTTTTTCCATTACTTTTTCTCTCTCTAGATTTCTCCTGTTTCCTATCCCTTTTCTTTTCAGAAGAAGGGGAGGAGGCAGATGCCTTTGGGTCTGAAGACATTTTGGACCCCGTCTGCAGAAGAAGGCCCTTCAAAACCAATTTCTCTCTCTGCCCCTGAAGGGCTCTAGTGCCAAAAGCAGCACAGATGGTGCTTGGATCCTGTAAATGAGAAGGCCCAAAGCAGCAAACACACTACCAATGTGGGTGTTGAGGTGTTATTTTACACCAACAGAAAGAATACTTGTGGATATCAGAGAAAAGTAATCTAATAACCTGACTTACCTAAGACTAAATTAATTAACAAACTACTTTAGTAAAGTGATTTTATATATATATATATATATATATATATATATATATATATATATATATATATATATATATACACACACACATACATACATATATATATATATATATATATATATATATGTACATATGTGTGTGTGTATATGTATATGTATATATATATGTATGTATGTATGTATGTATATATATATATATATATATATATATATATATATATATATATATAAAACATAAAAATAGAGAACATGTTAAACAGACCAGTCTGTATAGCACACATAACACTATCCTAATACAACAAGCTATCAAAATTTTCTGAAGGGGGAAGGAAGAAATAAAAAACATTTGCTTATTATGAATAACGATGGAGGTCTTGGTCTGGTTTACTCAGACAGAAAACAAGATCTGAAGTATTTCAGGCAGGAGAGGGGAATTGTGGGTAGGGGAGAAGTCAGACATCTTGGATCTAAAACTTTGGTATATGGCGCCGACATCGGATCAGACAACCCACATGTTGAATCAGACAAAAAACATTGGATCTCAGAGTTCCTGCCTCTAAAATACACTTCCTGACTTTTCAAAAAAATTAGTGTAAAATCTAATTAGTAAATCAAATAAGCCTAAACAAGCTAAAACCTGACAGCTATGTCCAGAACAAAAAAAAACAGGTCCTTCAATTAATTTCCTACATTACTGAAAAGCCAGTATTCTTAAAGAGGCATACCACATTTCTGTCAAAAACAGATGAACATTCAAGAGAATGTAAATAAATCTGGAAAGGTTCCCCAGAGGGGATTTGTCAGTCAAAGATGAAGGGTTAAGCTGAATGCTGTTCTTGTGAAGCCTCAGAATTGCATCTGCACAAGGTGGCAAAAAAGTTCAAGATTTTTAGTCACTATAGCTCCTTCCAAAAGGGATTACCCCTTAAGAAGCCAGAGTGGAAAGGAATGAAAGCTTCTGGAAGCTGTCCGGTTGCTGTATCCTTGGCAGAATACACCCATAGGCTACTGAAGAGTCAGACTGATGAATATCAAATAATACTTAGAGATACTGAGTAAGCAGCACCTGACAATCTTCTTACACAAGTACTCATATTTGACATTTTTGTTCATCCACTGTGTGCTCTTTACATAACTAGATATGTTTTTCTTGATTCAAGCCTCCACTGAAGTCTGGGTATATAAAGTACAGTTTTGTACCTACCATAAATGTAGATGTTCGAAGATCCACATTGCTGCAGTCCTAACACTTGGGGTAGTCCGCTGTCCCAGTCGGCCCGAATACCAAAGTATAAGGCTGACGTCGGTCAAGGCGCATTTGTCTGACATCAGGACGTCAGGGTACAAATGCGCATGACCGACGTCATATCCTCAGTCTTTTCTTGCCCCAGATGTCAGAAGACCCTAAAAAGATAAGGCCAAAACCAAAAAACACCAAACACTCCTGTACCTAATATATATATACAATATATACAAATTTACCAAAATAGAACCCCACCCACGCAACCACCCCTAAACACAGAGGGGAAGGAGGGAGGTAAATTGGACTGCAGCAATGTGGATCTTGAACATCTACATTTATGGTAGGTACAAAACTGTACTATGTTCTTCATCTCACATTGCTGCAGTCCTAACACTTGGGTAGAATCCCAAAGCAGAGGTAAGGGAGGATGGCTAAACTATAATGAAGCAGGAGCTGCCAAAATGCCCTGCAACACAGCAGTGGCAAAACCAGCCCTGGATTTAGAATAGAGAGGAAGGTGGTAATGCTTGGAGAAAGTATGCACTGAACTCCAAGTAGCTGCCTCCAAAATATCCTTAGTTGCCACCCCTTAGAAATGCTGTTGAAGTGGCAGTAGCCCTAGTGGAATGAGGCCTAATCCCAGCTGGAATCTCCTTGCCATGACGGGAATAACAGAATGCAATGCAAAACCCAATCCACTTAGATATAGTTTGTTTTGACACAGGCTTGCCCTGAGAACTCAAAGCAAAAGAAACAAACAACTGCTGAGACTGCCTAAAATCCCTAGTCCTGCTTAAATAATAACGCAACTGCCTGTGTACATCTAAAGTGTGCAAAATCTTTTCCCCTATTTTGGGGATCTGCATAAAACGTAGGCAAATGAATAGTTTGGTTTAAAGCCACACTAGAAACCACCTTAGGCATAAAGGAAGGATTAGTACATAATGATACCCTATCCTTATGGAAAATCAAAAAAGGCTCAACCGCCATAAGGGCCTGCAATTCAGAAACCCTTCTTGCAGAAGTAATGGCCAACAAAAAAGCAGTCTTCCATGACAAGTATTTCAATTCAGCAGTAGCCGCAGGCTCAAAAGGTTGTAGAGTAAGTTTCTCCAACACAAAATTGAGGTCCCAAGCAGGAGTAGGAGCTCTCGTGGGGGTCTTATATTCTTTGCCCTCTAAGAAATTGCTTGAACAAAGGATGAGAAAACAATGGTGGGTCACAATCATAGTGAGCTGAAATTGCTGCAGCATGAATCTTAATGGAAGAGAAAGACAAACCTTTGTCCAATAACTCAGTAAGATATTGAAGAGCCACACTCAAATTAGGCTCAGAAACATCCAAATCCTTTGCTGCACTCCAAAATAAAAATCTCTTCCATTTTCTGCATACACTTTACGTGTACTAGGTCTTCTGGCTTCCATAATCACATTCAAAACTTGTTGAGGAAGTTGAGACCTGCTGTGGTTCAAAACAGAATATGCCAGGCTGTTAGATGAAGAGAGTGAAGCTTGACATTGAGTAGATGACCGTCCCTCTGAGACAAAAGGTGTGGAATTAAAGGTAAAGGCCATGGAGGCTTCCTTACCAGATTCCTCAGTAATGGGTACCAGTGTTGCCGAGGCCAATCTGGAGCTATCAAAATCATCCTTGGCTTGTCTTGTCTGACCTTTAGGAGTACCTTTGGGAGGAGAGGCAGAGGAGGAAAGGCATACACATGAAGATTTTCCTAACTGAACGAAAGAGCATCCACTTTCCAAGCTGTGTGATGAAACCTTTTCGTGCAAAACTTTGGCATCTGGTGGTTTAGTGGAGAAGCGAACAGATCTATGTCTGGAGTTCCCCATGACACTGTCAATTTTCGAAATACATGAAGATCCAGTTTCCACTCATGGGGATCCATGATTTGCCTGCTTAACACATCTGCTAAGGAGTTCTGTGCTCCTGGCAGAAACCTTGCCTGAAGATTTAGCTGCAAGCTGAGCGCAGTCTCCCACAAAATCATTGCTTGCCTGCATAGAGGATAAGAATGTGTTCCCCCTTGCTTGTTGATGTACCACATGACAGTTGTGTTGTCTGTTAGAATCAACACCTGCCCTGGAAGAAGTAACTCCTTGAAAGCCAGTAATGCAAACTGGACTGCTAACATCTCCTTCATGTTGATATGTAGATGCTGTAGTCTGGCAGGCCACTTGTCTTGTATCCACTTTCCATTCAGATGAGCTCCCCAAGCTATGTCTGAGGCATCTGTCGTTAGAATCTGACTCGCCTCTGGCCGGGTCACAGAGAGTCCCTTGTTTAGGTGACATTCCTGAGCCCACCAAAATTCCTTTTGAATGCAAGGTATTATTGGAATGACAGTGTCCAAATCCTGGCAGTGCTGTGTCCATACATTTTTAGATACCATTGCAGCTTCCTCATATGCAGTTTGGCATTGGGAAGCACCAGAATACAAGATGCCATGAACCCTAAGGCTTGATGGACTGTCCTTGCAGTCAGCCCGGACTGAAGAGATAGTTGATGGAAGTAAAGGGAAAGATTCTTTTGTTTGTCCGGGGTTAAAAAGGCCATCTGGGCTGCTGTATTCAGTCTCACACCCAGAAAGCACATGTCTTGAGAGGGTACTAGACTGGACTTTATTTCGTTCACAGAATACCCCAGGCATCTTAGCACTGCTATCACATATTCCAGATGCTGAAGAAGCTCGTCCTTTTCTTGAGCCAGAATTAGACAGTCGTCCAAGTAAGGATAGATTTGTATTCCTTTTAGCCTGAAGAAAGCTACGACTGGAGCCAGAACTTTTGTGAATACTCTGGGCACAGTAGATAAGCCAAAGGGCAATGCAGAGAACTGATAATGGGAATTTCCAGCTCGGAAACGCAGATACTTCCTGCAAACTGAGTCTGATAGGCACATGAAGGTAAGCCTCCTTGAGATCTAAAGTTACCATCCAGTGATCTTTGCCCAGCAGAGGTAAAAGCTGTTGTAACGTCAACATTTTGAACTTGGGAATGTCCAGATAAGTGTTGAGGATAGACAAATCCAAAATTGGTCTCCACGTGTTCCCCTTTTTTGGTACTAGGAACAGGCGAGAATAAAATCCTAGGCCCCTTTCTGGCACAGGAACCGGCTGAATGGCCCCTATCTGGAGTAACAGAGAAATTTGCTTGTGAGCCTCTTTTCTTTGTATAGGAGGAATGTCTGGCATGCCTTTGAAAGGAGGCAAGGTATGGAAATAAAACCTGTAACCGTGGTGAACGATATCCAATACCCATCTGTCTTGGGTAATAACACTCCAATTTTCTTTGAAAAGTGCCAGCCTTCCTCCCAAAGGTGCTGCCAGACGAGAAGGCTCTGGCAGCTGAAAAGGCAGGTCATTGGGTCTGCTTACGAAAGGACTGACCCCTGCCCTCACCAGAAGACTGGGCAGGTGAACTCCTGTTCTAGGCCTAAAAGAACCTTGAGCTCTGCCCCTACCACGTCTAGATCTACCCCTAGACTGAGAATCATAAGAAGGATATGTCCACCCCTTAGTAGGCCAATTTCTACTAAACTTTGGAGGCTGAACCTGCAAAAAATCTTTAACAGTCTGCATAGACTTAGCCTTGTCCTCCATTTTCTTTAAAACTGCTTCCACAGGCGCACCAAATAACACATCAGATTGTAAAGGAGCATCTAAAATCCTTGTCTTTACATGTTCAGCTAAATTCTGATCCCTCAGCCAGGCGTGCCTGCGAAGAACAGAACCAGTGGCAGCCACCCTCGAAGAGGCCTGTACAGCAACAAAACCACATTGCAAGGAATACTTACCCACCTGTTCAGAAACATGAACTAAATCCTGCAACTCTTTACACTCAATACCTTCCGCCAGAGCATCTACCTTAGACTTCAATTGTGAAAGGAGATAATTTTGGTATTTCAACATGTGAAACTGGCAATTCAAAGCCCTCATGGCTAAAGTGGAAGAAGTATACACCTTCTTTCCCCATCTATCCAAAGCCCTTGCCTCTTTATCAGAAGGAACAGGATTTTTAACAACAGAAGCCTTAACACCCTTAGGGCCCTGAGAAACAGTTTCTGGGTCTGCCCTAGGACTCTTAAAAGATACTTATGAGCTTCAGGCACCCTATAATACCTATCCGGTTTAACTGGGGCAGGAGGCAAAGAATCAGGGTTCAGGGAAGCCTCTGCAAACATCCTCTACCACATCCAGAACAGGAGGTATAGCCAAAGGCCTATGCTGGGGTAGAAACAAAAATTCCTAAGCCTTTTCCTGGAATCAGAGAAATCTTGACCTTCCCATTTAAAATGCTCCCTCATGGAATGAAGAGTCTCTGAAAAAGAAAAATCCTCAGGAGGAGAAGCCGAAGGAGTAGAATCATCTACATCAGAATCAGAATAAGGAGGATACTCCTGCAAGTCTTCAGCCGAAGACTCAGAAGCCTCTGAACACTGCTCAAAACTCTCAAGCTCAGGTTCCACCCTAGGCCTCTTATCAGGGGGGGGGGCATAGAACCTCTAATCATAGTAATCAAATCTTCTGCCATTTTAAGCATATGTTTCTTAGGCAGAGACCCTGAAGAACTAGGGAGACCCCACTGAAGTTAACCCTGGCCTGCCTCTAGAAGAAGCCTTGGAAACAGAAGGGAGGGCCTAACCACCTTAGGAAGGGAGGGAGAACAGCTACCTGAGAAGCCCCTTCAGCCTGGCCTACCTCCTGAGAGGACACATCCTGTAACAGTAAAGTCTCTCCTGAGAATCCAAAGGAACTTCTGGTAGAACCACCGGCTCCACCGAGCCCTCTAAAGAACCGGCGTCAGGGACAGACGGTTCTTCCACCCTAGGCTTCGCTGCTTTGTCCTTGCGCTTTTAGACGAAGCGGGCCGGAGCATCCGACGGCATGTTGTAATTACAACGCTTCCCAAAACTAACCTGGCACAATCTAATCTTCTCTTAATAGTGCGTTTGTTAAATCTAGCACAAGAGCGACAGCCAACAACGTCGTGCTCAGGCCCTAAGCAAGGTATACACAAGGTATGGTAATCCCTATGAGGTATCTGTTTCCCACAAGAAATACAGTTATTCACTTTTTCTGACATCCGGTTAAATACTGGGGCAAGAAAAACCAAAATATTCCCCAACGGGTACTTAGCCAACTTTGATTCGGTCTGAAACTCCGACTTCAGAAAATTTCAGAACGCCAACCTGCACTCGCAATACTGCTTCTGCATCGGACCATGCGGCAAAAAAGACTGGGGATATGACGTCGGTCATGCGCATTTGTACCCTGACGTCCTGATGTCAGACAAATGCGCCTTGACCGACGTCAGCCTTATACTTTGGTATTCGGGCCGACTGGGACAGCGGACTACCCCAAGTGTTAGGACTGCAGCAATGTGAGATGAAGAACATCTTTTGTTAAAAGACAAGACAGATTTCTCCCGACTAGCTTCACACAGCTTCTCTTTGTTTATTGTTATAAAATGTGTATCCTTTGTATAAATCTGATATGTATGTTTAATGTAATCATGGAGCTTTTCTACCCAAACCTCTGCTGAAAGGGACTTTGTTCTTAGTCAGACATTGCCAGTAAACAATGTATATAAAAATATGATATACACTATGAACAGGAATTATAAAATGCCGGTTGTATGATCTAATCTCAGTTTTACAAAGACTGCATGGTATGTCATTAAAAGTAACATCTTAAAACATTTTGCACTTTGCATCTGCAAATGCAGTAGAGACATCATTGATGAGGTGATTATTTTATGTATTTTGAAACTCCTGCAAAGAGCTGAGGGGTTTGATTTCTAGTGGTAAATGGTTTCAGATGGCTGGTCTTAATCTAGAGAATGTTTTTTTGCCAATTCTTGTTTTAAAATGTAGTCAGCTGAGCATCACATTTTATTACTGGCTAAGTCTCAAAGTAGGATTGTTTTCTCTATGACAGGTTATGGTTAACCTCTGGTAAACAAATCTAAGTATATAATTTTAACAGCAAACAGCTATAAAGAACACGGGCCTCATTCAGTTACTGACAGCCATTTACTTTTATTAATCAAGTTGCAGTGGTGGGTGTGCGAGTTAACAAGGAGAGCAAAGCAACCTGCAGTTTTGTAAGGGGGAAGGCAGTACTCATGCTTGGGGAGCAGCATATTTTTGTCTAAAGCTGTCCCTGCAATTTGGAATAACATGCAAGAGATCTTGTAATATAAGTTGAGACAGAACTTTATGTTATCGGTATGAACTGTAAATGTAAAAGATGGGTCTAGTGCAAGTCCAAGGTACTTGGATTTGGAGGCATTGGTGATGGAGTTACAATGGAGGTTACTGATGTTAAAATTTGATAGGATTTTTAAATTTTGAAGAGAGGTAAATATAACACTTGCTTTTTAAGTAGCTTACTAGTATGGCACCACAGACAAAGTCTGGAGGAGTTTTGTAACTTCGACTGAAGTCCTGAATGTGTGACTGGATTCCATGAATATGTCATCTGCACATAGCATGACCTTGTGAGTTAGTAGATCTTCACTAAAGCAGGTACCTGCATGCTGTTTTGTAATGTGATGAGGTAGCAAACAGGTTAATGTAGTTAATGTTGAGAAAATCATGGTGCTTTGCAGGGCTAGAAAGAAGACAATTAATTCCCTGCTGGATACAAATGTAGTACAAGTCAGCGTAGCTGATGGCAAGAAAACCATAGTGGTGTTTAGGGCTGGGAGAAATTCCTTCCCTGGTAGATAGACACAACAGGATAGAAAAACAGTGGTGTAGATGACTAACAAGAAGAGACAATAGAGGAGGGGCAGAGCAATGAAATTATACTCAGACAGATGTGTACCTTAATGGTGGTAAGTAATAGTGACAAAAAGAGATGCAAATTGGGAGAACAAACCATGTTAATAAATGTAAAAAAGAAAACTTGAGAAACAGTCATGAGAGCTTATGAGCAATATAAAAAATACAAAAGTTCAGGAGAGCTTCCTGAAGTATAAACAAATACACCACACACAGGTATATATATATATATATATATATATATATATATATATATATATATATATATATATATATATATATAGATATCTCACACATATGCATATGTGTGCGTGTATGTTTATGTACATGTGTTGTGTGTGTGTGTGTATATATATATATATATATATATATATATATATATATATATATATATATATATATATATATATATATATATATATGTGTGTGGTTACACTTCAAAATATCTAAAACTCATAACATCTAAATTCAAAACATCAAGATATCTAAAACACAGAACATTGAATCTCATAACACTGAAACTTTGCATCACAACATCGAACACTACAAATCACATGAAAATAACACCCCCTCCCCACCTACAACACCAAACTAACAAATACACTTTTTACTATGTTTCTGCAGGGGGGGGGGGCAAGCTCCCCTGCACCCACCACACCGCCCCATAAATTAAATATATCCATTCCGAGATCGCACTATAGTGGGAAAATAGAAGTTATGATCTTACCATAACGTTCCATGTTAGTTGTCTTCTTCTCGCCTTCTTCTTGCTGGATGGGTTTGGAGCCGACCTCGGCTCCGACTCGGCCACTCTAAAAGCTCGAGAGTTGGTTCCACCGGCTCGAGGCTCCCCTTATATCCCACAATGCTAGGCGTGAGTTACCTCAGATCTCGTTTGTAAGCTAGGCCCAGCTTATAATAGTAACAGAATAACTATAAACAAAGTCCACCTCTATAAACCAGGGAGAAGAGAAGGGTGACCTACATCCTGATCCAGGAAGATATGTACAGCAGCATATACCTAAAGTGAAGAGGTGGTAGAAAGAGAGGTCACAATCAAAACTCCTCTAGGTCTGTCCAGGCCAGGGGGAAGGAGGGTGGGACGCAAGAAGAAGGTGAGAAGAAGACAACTAACATGGAACGTTATGGTAAGAACATAACTTCTATATGTTAAGTTGTCTATCTCGCCTTCATTCTTGCTGGATGGGACCGCGTCCCTAGCACCTTGTCCCGGGTGGCCTAACGGAACAGACTCTTGAGAACAGTGGAACCAAAGTTAGCTCTATGCCTAGAAGCTAAATCCAACTTATAATGAGAAATGAAAGTGTGAGGAGTAGCCCAAGTAGCCGCTGCACAAATGGTGTCAATAGGCAGTCTGTCTTGGAAGGCTATAGAAGTAGCCAAAGCTCTGGTAGAATGGGCTTTAGGTTTGCTAGGCAGCTTTTGGTGTCTAATTTCATAAACAAGGGAAATCAGAGATGTTAGCCATCTAGATAATGATACCTTTGAAACTGAAAGTCCCTTTCTGCCTTCTGCATAAGAGACAAACAGCTGGTCAGATTTTCTGAATTGTTTGGTTCTATCCAAATAGTACCTTAACTGACGATGAACATCTAACCAATGCAATTTTTGTTCAGACCTGTTAGAATATTCTGGAAAAAACACAGGAGGTCAATGCTTTGATTTAGGTTAGGCAGAGGCTATCTTAGGTAAAAAAGACGGGTTGGTTCGTAAAGATACCCTGTCCTTATGGAACAACAGATAAGGAGGTCGACAGCTGAGTGCATGAAGTTCTGAAACTCTTCTAGCTGAAGTAATAGCTACCAGAAAGAGTGTCTTCCATGATAGCAATTTTAAAGAACAGGAGGCTGCAGGTTCGAAAGGGGAAAGAATCAAAGAACTAAGAACTAAATTTAGGTCCCAAGGAGGAGGAGGATTTCTTATAGGAGGTCTGAGTAGAAAAACTCCCTTCAAAAAGGCTTTGCAAAGCTTGTGGGACATTATGGCAGACTCTGAAATACCCACATGAAAGTTAGAAATAGCTGCCAATTGAACTTTTTAAGAGTAGAAGGAGATGAACCTGCATGGAAGAGTTCAGCTAGAAAATCAAGGACCATTTGGATGGAAGCAGTGAAAGGATCTATGTCCCTTCCTTGAGCCCAATAGGCGAAACGTTTCCACTTACTCAAATAAATCTTTCGAGTGGAAGATTTATGGGAAGCTATCAAAATATCTCGAACAGAGTGAGATATTTGAGGAAGCCTGGCTAAGGTTGGAATTGGAGGAACCAAGCAGTGAGGTTCAGAGAGGGAAGGGAGCGATGAAACTGACCCGATTGATGGATCAAAAGATCTGGAACTAGGTCCAGATGCCACGGTCGCTCAACAGAAAATGATGTAGAAAGGGGAACCAAACCTGTCGAGGCCAGTAAGGAGCAATGAGGATCAACGAGGCCTTCTGAGCGATAGCTTTCTGTATCACTTGAGAGATTAGTGGGAAGGGAGGAAATGCATACAGAAGTCCCGGGCCAAACTTGGACTAGAGCGTCTCTGCTGGGCTGGCCTGGTAAAGGGAATAGGGTGAAATAATCTCTGCACTTGCTGTTTTGGGGAGTAGCAAAAAGGTCGCAGCAAGGCTGACCCCACTTGAGAAAAATTTCCCTCACAACAGAGTCTTTCAGAGACCACTCGTGAGGCATGAGGATAGCTCTGCTCAACTTGTCCGATTTGATTGGACTTCCGGGATGTGCGTTGCTATCAGAAACCGCTGAGAAGAAATCGCCCATTGCCACAGTCTGAGTGCTTCTCGACACAGGGGTAGGACCTGGTTCCGCCTTGTTTGTTGATATACCACACTACAGACATATTGTCCGTCTGGATTGCTATCGTTCCCAAGGGAATAGAGTCTTGAAGGGCTTGCAACGCTAAAAGCACTGCTCTCATCTCTAGAACATTTATGTGCAAGTGGCATTCGTCTGGTTGCCATGTGCCCTGGACAGTTCTGCCCTGATAATGCCCCCACCCGATCAGGGAGGCGTCCGTTGTCAGAGTAGCAACCGGAGGAAGGAACAAAGGGTCTTCCCAATAAGAGCTGAGGGAAGACATCCACCACAGAAGATGATTTCTGCATGTTTGCGTAATCATAATGGTGTGGGACATCGGAAGTTGCTGGTATGACCATTGCGTGAAGAGCATCCATTGAAGGATTCTCATGTGGAATCTGGCTAATGGAAGCAGAGGTATGGCAGCCACCATAATCCCCAACACTTTCAGAACTAACCTGGCTTTGATTCTGTTGCTGCTGAAGAGGAGCGAGACCAGTTTGTGTATGTCTGTTATTCTCTGATCTGTTAGTCTCGCAGACATGTTGACTGTGTCTAGATTTGCGCCTATGAAGGTAATAGTACGACAAGGCGACAAAACAGACTTTTCGCAATTTATTGAAATGCCCAAATTTTGACAAATGCGAAGGTGTAGTCCCTGGCCATTAGAAGAAGATGCTTGGTGGGAGCTGTGAGGAGCCAGTCGTCCAAATATGGAAACACCTGGAATCCTTGACGTCTCAGGTGAGAAGCTACCACTGCCATGCATTTGGTAAACACCCGGGGGCAGTGGTGAGACCAAAGGGCAGGGCCCTGAATTGAAAATGACTGGTTCCCAGCCTGAAGCGGAGGAATCTTCTGGAGCGTCTGTTCATTTTTATATGATAGTACGCATCCTGAAGGTCTATAGAGCACATCCAGTTTCCCTTTCCCAATAGGGGAAGGATGGACTGCAGCGTGACCATCCAAAATCTTGTTTTCTTGACTGACTTGTTCAAGATACTGAGATCCAAAATTGGTGTCCAGTCCCCTGTTTTCTTTGGAACTAAAAAGAACCTGGAGTAGATTCCGGATCCTTGCTGGTCTGCTGGAACTGGCTGAATTGCTCTTTTTGCAAGCAGCTTTGAAATTTCCAAAGCTGCAAGATCCCTTTGAGCGGGCGGAACATCTGGAAGGGATTTTTTTGATTGGTTTGGAATGCGAACGAAGGGAATGGAATAGCCTTCGGAAATGATGGACTGTACCCATTTGTCTTGAGTCAGGGATAGCCAGGCTTCTGGGTACAGTGACAATCTTCCCCCGACTGCCTCCGCAGGTGGGGAGTCGGGGAACACCTCAGGGGTGCTGGAAGGGCTTATCAGAGAAGGTTTCTCGATTGCCCTGGTTCTCTGGACCCCCTGCCTCTAGGGCGACGTCTACCATTGTTGTTCCCCCCTCTGCCTCTGGTGGGGAACTGATTCTGTGCGTCAGGCGAAGTCCCTTGAGATTGTTTGCGGAACCACATTTTTCCACTCTTCTGGCCTTTGGGGTAAGGCCTAGAAGGAGTAGAAAAACGGACTCCGACGGCAGAAAGAGTCTTGCCATCCGTCTCGCACCTAGTCAAGGTTTCTTTCACTTGAGGACCAAAAAGAGATGATCCATCAAACGGGGAATTAGTGAAAGACATTTTAAAAGGGTCCGCAAAATTGCATAACCGCATCCAGGCATGCCTACGTAAGGCCACTCCTGTTCCTGCGGCGCTGCTCGCTCCATCCGCCGCATACGAAAGGAGGCGCATGGAGGAGTTAGCTATGGAGTTCAGGGTAGCCAGCTGAGTGTTCATCTTGTCTTGAAAACCCGCAGCTGTAGGATCCTTCAACATATCACTTGCTTCTTTGATCAAGTCTCTTTGAAGACGAGTAAAATGGCATAGGTAGTTCAGCGAACGCATTGCAAAGGTCGCTGACGAGAACATCCGCTTCCTGTACCTGTCCATAGACCTAGATTCCTTGTTAGGAGGATGGACAGGCACTGAAGGATCAGCTAGTTCCTTCTTAGTGGCAGCAGCAACCACCATAGCATCCACAGAAACTCCTTTTGTCAGAAATTGTTTATCTGTTGGTGCCGTGATAAATTTTGAGGGTCTCCTGGGAGTGGGGTCCACTGAATCAGGAGCCGTCCATGCCTTTTTTGCTACCACCTGCATGAGGGGGTCAAGGGGAGACACCCAGGAGGTGGAAGGGCGAGAACCAAACGCCTCAAGGTACACAGATTCATCCTCCGAAGGGTTGAGGGCTGGCCAATTTCCCTCTGCTTGAGGATTTCTAGAATGTCTGCAAATGAGACATCTTCAGAAGGGGAACGGGGAACCCTCGAATCCTCTAAATCTGTGTCAGAGGTGACGGACTCAGGTGAGTCTATGTGTTTCCTCTTACACTTTCTCTTCGAGGGGCTCTTCTGCCAAATCAGGAGAGGCCTCGGAAGAGGATGAGATCCCACAGGGGATTCCTGAGGAGCTGGCTCTCTGCGGTCTGGGATGAGGGAGTGAGTCGACTTGACCTGAGGCACCGAAGAGGGAGGGCGGACGGAGCCGACTGTGGAGTTGAACCAGGTTCCAACACACTCCGCATGACCTCGAAGCACCCCTGTCAGGCAGAGCCAGAGGTCCCGCTCCGAAAAGCTAAAACCTCCTCGGCACCGACAGTGATGGCTCCGAGGCCAATGTCGGAGCCGAACTCACCAGCGCCAGCTCCGAGAGGAGAGCGGGTGGGACAAGGGTCCGATGCCACTCACCCCTCGGAGCCGATGAGAAGTCCGGCGCCGAGATTCTTCTAAGGAAGAAATCGGAGCCGGCGATGGAGCCAAGACATCTGTATCGGCTCGGCGCTACCACAGTCTCGGTTCGAACGCCGGCTCCGAGCTCAACGGAGTCGGAGGAGGAACATAATGGGGACAGGGTCAGGCATCGACTGATGAGTCGGGCTCTGAAGCATTTGGGCCAGTGCCTCGGACTTAAGAAGTCGACTCACTACCCTCTGAAGGTCATGGTCCGAAAGCCTCGATGACCTAGAGGAGTGAGATCTATGGCTCCATTCAGACAGCAAGGGAGATGCTGGAGCCGAATGAACGGAGCCAAGGGACGGTGACCTGGACCTCTTTCTAGATGTCGGTTCCGAAGGTCTAGTCGGAACCGACAAAGGAATTTCCAATACCTCGGCTCCAGCCGGACCCGAGGAAACCACAGAAACTACAGTCTGAGACTCATCGGCTCCAGCCGAGCCGATGTAGACGGAGGTTTCGAAGCCTTAGGCCTCGGCTCAGATGCTGGAGCCGAAGACCTAGAAGCCTTGGAGGGTTTTCCCGGAGGAACAGTGGGAACCCTCAGGCTTAAGTAAACCTCTTAAAATAAGTTTATTTTTTCTTTCCTGCAGGACTCTGGGGCTGAAGCCATGGCAAACAGCACAAGAGTCCTGCAGGTGTAAAGGTCCCAGGCAGTACACACAAGAAGTGTGACCGTCTGTCAGAGACATTTTCTGACAGCACGAGTCACACTTCTTGGAGCCTGAGACCTTGAATCATGGAAATAACAAGGAACAAGTGTAACCACACACAAACACAAGCACACCGATTACACTTAAAAAACTAAAAATAGAAATTAAACTAAGAATTTAGATGTTTAATGTATAAATTCCCTACAAAAAAAACACACACACTCCAAGGGAATGGGGGGGCCCGAAGGCCTAAGGGAAGAACTAAAGTTCTTAGGTAAAAAATTAAAGAAAAACTAGATTAAAGGGATAAAAGACCTTAAAGGTAAGGGGAAACTGTATGGAAAACTAAATTAAAGGGTTTAAACTCAACTTTTTAAACTAGTTCCTACACTAACCTGAAGCCGGTGAGGCAACACGTCTCGATAGCTGTAGCGGCAAATGAGATCTGAGGTAACTCACGCCTAGCATTGTGGGATATAAGGGGAGCCTCGAGCCGGTGGAACCAACTCTCGAGCTTTTAGAGTGGCTGAGTCGGAGCCGAGGTCGGCTCCGAACCCATCCAGCAAGAATGAAGGCGAGATAGACAACATTAGTTAATTTCCTAAACCCACTGTATCGCGATCACCATAAAAAATGTACACCGAATGTCTATATCACTTATCTGTATGGTCTAAAAACCACATACAGAGTGGAAAAATAAACACTATATAAATAGTATAAATTCCTACACTATATAAATAAAAACTACAGCATCTCATAATGATACCACAAGAATAACAGATTAAACTATGACATTTATACATTTTTGATGTTATGAGTTTTAGATGTTGTGGTATCGATGTTTTGAATTTAGAAGTTATGAGCTGTAATATACATACACACACACACACAATATACAAATACATTACACACACACAATATATATATATATTTAATAAATATATATTTTTTATTAATTAAAAGAGGGATGAATGAGAATGAACAGCAGCAGTGTTAGGATACAGATTACTCTAATTCAACCAGCACAATACTTGTGTGGAGAAAGATGAATGACAAATTGCAGAAGGGATAATGATGTGGGAAAATGGTGCAGCAATGTCAGCAGAAAACTGAAGTATTGCATTCAACTGTCAAGACTAGGGAAAGAAGAAAATACTGACTCTCTCTGTTACATAGTCAGTTTGATAAGGTGCAGTATATAACAGCTGAGCTTATGGCTAGAAGTATGGAATCTGAGTAGGGCTTATTACGAATAAGGACAACAGTTAGTACAGCTGAAAAGTTTAAAGCATTACTGGATAATGGCAAGATGTGTAGAATTCAAATCATGGTACAATTCATTGATGGTGAACCGATGACACACTAGCGTTCAACACCCGAGTTACCGAAGAAACAACTAACAAAAATACAAGCATGTGACCCTGCACTTGTCTATCAGAACTCAGCAACAAAAGTCATTAATTGATGTTAATCAAATCAAATGCCGTGTGTTCCATATTTCTCAGTTCAATTCAAAATTACTGTTAAAAGTAGGGTAAATTTTTGGTGCACTATTTTAAGCCCAATTATCAGTGCGCATATCATTTTCTCTATTGCAAGTCACTTCTTCTTTTACTTTTATAATACATAGGAGCACATGATTGGACTGTTTTTTTTTTTAAATAAATGAATATGTCAAGAATTGTTTCTCTTTTGTTTGCAGGGGGGGGGGGGGGCACGCCAACCAAGTCAAGATAGGCATTTTCCAAATTTTTGACATGCCAAGCCCAAAAGGTTTGCCATCACTGGTATAATGTATGTCTTGCCTTGCTAAAAGATTCATAGTAACATAGAAAGTACAGTTTTGTACCTACCATAAATGTAGATGTCCGATAGGTATGCATCTGCAGTAATCACATATGGGTTGTCCTGCCTCAGGCAGCCCTTCGGTCGGCCGGATTCCAAAGTCTGGGTCCGGTGTCGGCTGATGTCGCCCTTTCCCCAACGTCAGAGCGCCTGGGGTATAAAAGCGTCAGCCGACGCCATCTTCCTCAGTTTTTCTTGCCCCAGATGCCAGGTGCCCTCTAAGGAAGGCTAAATTTGGAGAAATGCAAAAAATTCCAAACATGCACAGTAATATAAAACAAATACACCATAACAGATAACCCCAGCTAGCTATAAGAGGGATAAGTACCCAAGAAATACCACAGAGGGGAAGGAGGGAAGGTAAACCTGACTGCAGATGCATACCTATCGGACATCTACATTTATGGTAGGTACAAAACTGTACTATGTCCTTCAAGGATGCATCTGCAGTCATCACATATGGGTAGAATACCATAGCCAATCTGGGGGTGGAGGATCTATGTAAAGGATGGTGTAGCTAAAATACCCTGCAGGACTGCCGTAGCAAAGCCTGCTCTGGATCTGGAATATAAAGGTAAATTGTAATGCTTGGAAAATGTATGCACGGAGCTCCATGTAGCAGCTTCTAGAATGTCCTTGGTAGCCACCCCTCTTAAGAAGGCTGTGGAGGTGGCTGTGGCTCTGGTGGAATGAGGTCTAATGTTAGCTGGCACAGTTTTCCATGAAAGGAATAACAAAAACGAATGCAATTCCCTATCCATTTTGAAATTGTCTGTTTGGAAATTTCTTTTCCTTGTGCACCAGCAGCATATGCTACCAACAGCTGGTCAGTTTTTCTGTAGCTTTTAGTTCTGTCCAAGTAGTAGCGCAACTGTCTGTGTATGTCCAGGGTGTGCAGAAGTTTCTCCCCTTTGTTTTGTGGATTTGGGAAGAAAGTAGGCAGGTGAATAGCTTGGTTTAATGAGACCCTGGATACCACCTTTGGCATAAATGAAGGATTGGTTCTCAATGAGACTCTGTCCTGATGAAAAATAAGAAATGGCTGTACTGCCATGAGGGCCTGTAACTCAGATACTCTTCTTGCTGAGGTTATGGCCAGAAGGAAGGCAGTCTTCCAAGACAGGAACTGTAGTTCCGCAGATGCTGCTGGTTCAAAGGGAAGCAGAGTTAGTTTTTCCAACACGAAGTTAAGGTCCCAAGTAGGCACTGGAGGTTTCCTTGGAGGATTGATGTTTTTAATTCCTCTTAGAAACTGTCTTAGGAGAGGATGAGTACAGACAGGTGGATCAGTACTGTACTCTGCTGAAATTGCTGAAGCATGAATTTTAATGGAAGAATAGGACAGGCCATTGTGGAGCATTTCCGCCAAGTATTCCAGGATATGTGCCATGTTCATCACTGTCGCATCTAGGCCCTTTGTGGTGCTCCAAGTGTGAAATCTTTTCCATTTTGCTGAATATGCCTTTCTTGTGGAAGGTCGGCAAGCTTCCATGATGATATCCTTCACTCTCTTGGATAGCTTATCCTGAGGAGGAGTCAATGTATTTTCCAGGCTGTTAGTTGCAAGGTTTTCAGGTTGGAATGCAGAGTTTTGTAATTGTGCTGTGTCAGGAGAAGTGGCCATTGAGGAAGAGGCCATGGTTTCGTGCGTGACATGCTCTTTAACAGTGGGTACCCAGTGCTGTCTTGGCCAGTCCGGAGCTATCAGAATCACTTTTGGCTGCTCCGTCCTGATCTTCAGTAAGACCTTGGTCAATAATGGGAGAGGTGGAAATGCATACACTGTTAGAGTTCTCCAGCTGAAAGAGAGGGCGTCCACTTTCCATGCTTGTGGGTGTTATGTCCTTGAGCAGAATTTCTTCAGCTGATGATTGTGGGGGGAGGCAAAAAGATCTATGTCCGGCCTTCCCCATGATAGTGTTATCTGTAGGAAGATGTCTGGGTGCAGCATCCATTCGTGTGCATCCATGATATTTCTGCTTAAGCTGTCCGCCAGTATATTGTCTTTTCCTGGCACAAACTGGGATTGCAGCTCTATATTGAGTTTCAAGGAAAGTTCCCATAGAGTCATTGCCAGTCTGCAAAGAGTGTAGGAATGGGTGCCTCCTTGCTTGTTTATGTACCACATAACTGTGGTGTTGTCTGTCCTTATTAGCAGGTGGCCTTGATGCAGAAAGAGTTTGAAGGCCTCTATTGCATGTATCACTGCCAGCATTTCCTTTTGGTTTATGTGCATGCGTAGCTCCTTTTGTGACCATAGTCCTTGAATACATCTGCCCTCCATGTGTGCTCCCCAACCGTGGTCTGAAGCGTCTGTTGTAATGGTTTGGCTGGCTACTGGTTTGCTGAAGGGCAGACCCCTGTTTGACTGGCATGCTTGAGCCCACCACAGAAATTCCTTTTGGAGGCATGGAATGAGTGGGATCAAAGTTTCTAAGCTGTGACTGTGCTGAGTCCATAAACTCCTTAGGTACCATTGCAGTTTCCTCATATGCAGCCTTGCTTGTGGAATCAGAAGAATGCAAGATGCCATGTAACCCAGGGCCTGCAGAATTTTCCTTGCAGTCAGCTGAGTTTGTCTTGTCAGATTCTTGAAGTAATCTGGTACTTGTCTTTGTTTTTCTTCTGTGAGAAAAGCCATTTGGGTGGTTGTGTCCAGATCTGCACCCAGAAAAGTTATTCTTTGGGATGGAACAAGTCTTGATTTGTGAATGTTGACTGTATATCCCAAGGCCTGCAGTAGGTGGATGGCATAACTCAAGTCCTTTACCAAAGTTTGCTGGCTGTCCGCTTGTATAAGGCAGTCGTCCAGATATGGGTATATTTGAATCCCTGAAGTCTGCAGTGTGCAATTACTGATGCCAGGCATTTCGTGAATACTCTGGGCGCAGTAGATAAGCCAAAGGGCAATGCTGAGAACTGATAATGCTCTGAACCTGCAAGAAATCTGAGGTGTCTTCTGCAACTTTGTCTGATAGGGACATGCAGGTATGCCTCCTTGAGGTCTAGAGTCACCAGCCAAGACCCCTTGCCCAGCATGGGAAGGAGTTGCTGTAAAGTCAGCATTTTGAATTTTGGCACAATGAGATAAGTATTCAGTGCGGACAAGTCGAGTATAGGCCTCCACTGATTTTCTTTTCTTGGAACAAGGAATAGTCTGGAATAAAATCCTTGGCCTTGTTCTGAAAGAGGAACCTTTTCTATAGCTTTCATTTGCATTAAGTTGGAGATTTGTTTCAAAGCCTCTGCCCTTTGATTTGGTGGCAGGTCTGGCATGCCTTTTCTTTTTGGCAATGTGTGAAAATGGAACCTGTATCCTTTGTCTATTATTTGCAGTGTCCATTTGTCTTGTAATACTGTGCCAATTTTCTGAGAATAAAGAAAGCTTTCCACCCAAAGGTGCTTCTAATTGAGTCCTGGTTGGCGGAGTCAAAGCAAAGTCATTGAGTCTGTGCTTGTGCAGCAGTTGTAGGTCCTGCACTACCTCTCTGGTTGGGAGGCTGCCATTGACATCCTCTGTAGGAGCCTCTAGCTTGCCCTCTACCTCTGGCACGCCTGTTCTTGCCTCTCTGAAATCTTTCTGTGTCCGGAAAAGTTCTTAATCTTTTCCTGGAATCAGAGAATTCCTGGCCCTGCCATTTGAAAAACTAGCCCCAAAAAATTCCTCTGCAAACTCCGCCCGACGTCTAAGAGTGCGTCGGTTGAAGGAAGCACAGGCTGAACAGGCCGAGACGTCGTGGTCTGGGCCTAGGCAGGGGAGGCAGTAAGAGTGGAAATCCTGTTTCCCACAAGTTAAGCAATTATTAACTTTATCTGACATCGGCTGAGGCAAGAAAGAGTCCCCAATGGGGTACTTAGCTTTTGAAGTCTTCGGTAGCTGAATTACAGGAACTGGCCGACCAGCACTTGCGAACTGCTTCTGCTTCGGGCAACACGCGGCAAGAAAGACTGAGGAAGATGGCGTCGGCTGACGCTTTTATACCCCAGGCGCTCTGACGTCGGGGAAAGGGCGACATCAGCCAACGCCGGACCCAGACTTTGGAATCCAGCCGACCGAAGGGCTGCCTGAGGCAGGACAACCCATATGTCATGACTGCAGATGCATCCTTGAAGGACATCAGACAACTACAGAAACACAACCAGATTTCCAAGCTCTAATAAAATCCAGCAAGCCAAAAAAGATGCAAATAGCTTCCAATTTTTTTCTAAAGGTCTGTGTATTCCACCTGCATTTTAAAACAATGCTGCCAAAAGACACCTGCCTTCTGTACATAGGCTGCTCTAACTGAACTCTACAACTGGCAAAACTAACAGACAGTTCTAGTGCGCATTTAGCAAATCACATAACAATTCATCAAGCACAAAGTAGAAAACTTAAACTCCCCAGTCCACCAACCACTCCTATCACAGGCTTAGCATTTCAAATATTTCCATAAAAATAAGTACCACAGAACAACAAAACCACAAACTACATCTGCACAAGACTGCAATAACACATCTAACATATTTATATAAAGAGTGTTTACACATCTTGCTATAACCCTTTGACATAAAACAGAGGGATTAGTGCAGGTATATGAAAATGGTCAAATAACATAAATGAACAGCATGTGAAACCTTCATACAAAACAGCACAAAAATATGTGCCACATGGACTCTAGCACCATCCATCACGATAGTGTAACGGTAGGGAGAAGGCTGAATAGTCAGACAAAAGATCACGGGGAGTATTGGTAAGGCTAAAGAAGGGTACCTACTATGCATATTCTGCCATGCATTAGTGACAACAGAGGTGGGACTTACTCTGAGACAGTCGTACTGTTTGCTGGATGTACCAATCAAACAACAAAGAACATACAGTTTCACAGGGTGTCTTCTGCTGACAGTACAGCACTCTTCCACCCACCACAAATGTACAAAATGGCAAGAGGGATTCATGCCATGGGGAAAAGACTACGTTATTGAGTTTAGCCCTTCCCACTAAAAAAAGAGATTCCTTTAGACAATGTTTATAAAATGGTATGTACATTCCAAAACATTCAGAGGTATAAAAATGCATTTAAGCAAATAAAAAATGCAATTATACAAAAACAAAAATGATAACCAGCACTACCTCTGATGTGTGCATCTGCAATTTTCCGGTGTCGTGTTAATGAAATAAGACAAACCAACACACTGCAGATGTTTCTTAATAGGGATGGACAGAGATCTAACTAGCTAGAAGAAACAGAAGCAATCCTGCTCCAGCACACATTTCGCCTGATGGGGGTGCATGTAGCTTGTTAGAGGTAACTGTTCATCATCCACAGTACCATCAACAGTCGATTCCACAGTAGGCGTCCTCTGCATTTTGGTGCAGCACTACCACTTATTCCTTTGCAAAAACATTCCTTGTATTTAAGAAATCATAATCTCAGTGCTCAAATGTATATATATTATAGGGTACAAAACTGTAACTTTAGTTGGCTTAAAAGTGTGCTGTTTTCAAGCTGCCACAGTAATGGGAACTCACAGTGGTAGCAAACCACTTTTCCATTCTAGTCAGCCTTCCCCATAGCCCTGCCTTTTAACATACCCACTTTCATGGTTCATGGAGTTCACTCAGAGCAAGACAAATAGACCAGGGTCATGCCCTTGGGTGTTAGTTTGAGGAGATGGACAGCAATCAGCAGAAGTGCTCTCATAAGGCCTGAGATTTTGTTTACTTATGTTTTGTTTACTGTGTTAAACATGCTTGGCCATGCCCATCTTTAACGGGACCTCAGGAGAAAAGCCCCAAGATTACAGATATATACATTTCAAGTAAAGGTTTCATGACTAAACTACCAAACTGACCATGAAACAATACCTATCAAAGCTTGCTGTTTTACTATTAAGGTCTTTTTCCAGGACGGTACCCTTTGCATCACCCCCACAGCTCTTACTTTACTCCTACACTGCTATACGTTGGAGAAAACTGAATGCTCAGAGATTAAACAAAATGACTACACATTTCTGATGACATATTAGAATATCAAGCACAAATAACTCACAGTTAAGCCAGACTGCAAGTAAAAACAACACAACCTGGATAATATATGCAGAGTAGTCAACAGGCTGTATAACAGTATCTTAAATTATATCAAAATAGAAGCGAAATGAAAACTAGAATAAAAGGAAGTGAAGAGTACAAGTGATGAAACAGCTGTCAAAAAGGTTCTAACTTGAAAAAATAATGCAACATTATAATGAAGTAAAACTTTTGATACATTCGAAAGAGGAGCAGGGCAGGTAGATCTGTCACAGGATACAGTGGATGTTTGATATTAAGCAAGTCAAGGGAAACAAAGTCATTCAAGCAGTGTAGCAAGCATCTCCAAGGGCATCCCAGATATTTGTAACTGATTACAAATTCTCCAAATGCAGAGCTGTAGTTGTATCATCGTTCAACGCCTTCTCTTACATACCTTAATTTCCGACTCCTGTAAGCACCGATCATGCTGCTCAATAACAGCTCCCAATTTCCTGTTAACTGGCCGTTACCACGACTGATGAGCTCTTGTTCTGTATTCTTGTCAAAAGGTATGAGGTACAACATGGCAGCAACAGAATACTGGAGACTGACAAGACTCCCGTTATTTGGTCATGTCTACCTTAGACCCTCATAACAAAGAAAAGGTTTAGAAAATACATTAGGTAAGTGATTGCCCTTTATTACTCAGTTTCAAAAACAAACTTAACCCAAAACTGATCCGGTATAGCAATCAGTTAAATATTCAGACTCTGAAGAAACTAGTTCATGATTGCCAGTAGTATGTCTCTGTATGAATCCTTCAGACAATAAACCTGCAAAATGGTAAGTATCAGGATTCCATAGTACAGTATCATGCCAATGATATCCTCAAAGAAGTGGTAGGTGCAAGCTCACATAGCAACATTTTTTTAAATGGGCACTCTGACCACAGACCACTCACATTTTCTTACTACTAGAAGTCTGTTCATTTCTAAATAAAAGGATTTCACAACCTTACATTACAAGGGGCTGGCGCATTGTCATAGGGGCACAACGTTCACTTCTGAAAACACAGATTTGAGGAGAACCTTCAGTGCCAGAAAAATTGAGCAAAGGACAGTTGAAAACTGAGCGAGTTCAAGCCAGCTCTCTTATTTTTAAATGTGACTGCAGTGTTCCCAATAGTCAATGTAATGTAACCCCCTGCAGAAACTTGGGGATCTGCAGCTAGGGACTTGTAAACAGTAGGATCCCTACGTGGGTAAACAGGGCTAGTTCAGCATTACAATATGGCTTCTTGGTGGGGCCGTTGCACACTACAGGACAATGGGAATGGGTAGCCAACCCCCTAACATACAAAATGATGGCTCCTTTCATCCCTTCCAAGAAGACACAAAAGGCTCCTGCAAGAAGGAAAATTTGTAAACAGGCTACTGGACAGAAATACAGTGCAACTACTGTTTCTTTCAATTATTTTGAATTCAAAGAAGGCAAATGTTCTCTTTCAGAAATGTACCCTTTATTATCCAACAACCACAATATGTGTTCAATACTTAGTTTCATGAAATATTTGCTCAGAGCTCACTTAAATTACAATCTCTGTAAGCATGATTATTAAAGCAAGATTAAAACATGGAGAGGTGATCAAATGTTTAAGCCTTTGGCTAATTAACATTATTCTTTTTGCTAACTGACACAATGCAAGAAAGCACTAGTATAAGTAACAAGTTACTCCTTCATAAAAGCAGAACTATAGCATTTTTAGTCTTAGAATTATTTAACCATCATGAAGTGGAAGGAAAAAACACACCTGCAAATATTTGCGCGCACACATCCATGCCCATATGCACACCCACACCCTAAAAGACTACATACAAACATGCAGACATGACTGCCTGAAGGAATACAAATGCTGGCACTTAAAACTGTAACATCAATTGTGACAAATCATTTTGGCCAAGCTTAATAATAATTCTAAAAGTGCATATTGTTTTTATCATCTTGGGCACCCCTGAATAAAAAGGACATCTAGCTCAGATAGCTTGTAAGGTCCTCACGCTAAGCCAGTTTGTTGAGTATGATTTAAACTGCCGTGGTGCTGAAATGAATGATACAGCAATTATAATAGTTTTCAATTTTCAAGTTTGCTTAATTCCACTAGAGAAGACCAGGGTCAGTAGATGTGACTGCCTCTGATCAGATAGTTCAACAATAATATATCCATGGCACAGTATAATTTACTTTAATACAAAACTGGATTTTGAAATCCAAGTAACCATACTGG
Source organism: Protopterus annectens (assembly GCF_019279795.1). Lineage (NCBI taxonomy): Eukaryota > Metazoa > Chordata > Ceratodontiformes > Protopteridae > Protopterus > Protopterus annectens. The sequence goes on along the minus strand of NC_056728.1, from coordinate 831,754,124 downwards.
TGTGCCTGTGTTTCACATGATTCATTCAGATTAAAGTAATCAACAAAAATGCAAGAATAAATGCAGCAAATTGAATTCCAGACAACTGGTTAACAAAATAAAACATGTTTTGTGCATATCAAACATTCTTTGTAAAGTGATCCATATTAACACATGCAGTACTTGTCAAATGCTTCATGGCTCTATAGCTAAAATATTTTCAAGTTAAAAAAATCATTCAGCAACTGCGAAACAAATAATGAAAACTACTTTAAATAAATCCATACTGAATTCTGAGTGAAGTGTTTAACACATTACTTATACCTAACCATTTTAAAATTGCACCTTTTTTGAAACCTCAGAAACTACATGTGTTTCATATATCAGAAAGTTTCTCAACATCTGCAGCATCATCATAAAAAATAGCTAGCTTCAAAGTCTGTTTTGCAATATTCCAGGGCCTTGTAAGACACCGTGCACTGAAATTAAAGCATATCCATGCAAGGTTCCTCATTAATTTCATCTTGGATTCCTTCCATACTGCGCATACAAAGGGAAGCTGCTGCTAAATCATGCTGCTGGTTATAGTCATCCACCTATTAAGAGGAAAGATAAATTAATGGACTTTCTTCATAGAGAACAGTATATATTTAGTTTTATTTATTAAGCAGGGTACCGCATTAATCCACACATGGACATTTTGTGCACATAGTCTAGTTAAGAAAGTTCCCCAGAGTCACACAGTAAGTAAACAAAGATGAGGGATAGACTCTAAACTATATGAAACAATTCAATAACAACTTACAGCCTTAATCCTCTTCATTAAGTATAAGACAACAAATAAACTCCCTGTTATCCGGGACTCAAGCAACCGTCACTCTCAAGCAAATGGCATTTGACTGGCTCGCATGGCGGCATACGAGCCAATCAAAAATCACAACGTGAAGCTACTTCTGCTCAATGCAAAACAGTTCTGCATTGAGAAGTGGCTCCGCTTTGCGATTTTTGATTGACTCATATGCTGGCATACGAGCCAATCAAAATTCCCAAAGGGGAGCTTCTTCTGTTCAATGCAGAACAGCCCGCTGTTCCATACTGAGCAGAAGAGGCTCTGCTTTGCTATTTTTGATTGGGTTGTATGTCGGTATACAGGCCAATCAAAAAATCGCAGAACATATCTCAAGCAACCGGAACACACACTTAACTGGCATCTACCAACATCTACGGGTGCCTGTTAAGTGAGACTTTACTGCATTAATGTTCAGACAAGCTATACAGTGTCGAACAGTCTTGGTAATTTAACACAAGCTCATGCTAAATTCAAATACATATGTGACTTGTCTCAAAATCTGCAGTCTAATGCTTGTGATAAGTTGCCTCTTTATCAAGAAAACTACATAGTGTGAGAGGGGCGTGGCCAAGGATGAACACAGGATAGCAGCAGATTTCTTCAGCTCCACCAATTTCATTACACTGACAGGAATTAATTACTTGTTACATATAGACCTGCAACAACAGAAGATCCAGATGACAGGCATAGAAGAAGCTATGAATGACATGGAAAATAGAATACAAGAAGAGGAAATCAACATTGAGTTTCTGCTGAAACAAAATACACATTTACAAACAAAGCTGGATGACCTGGAAAATAGATCTAGGCGCAATAACATTAGGATTTTTGGACTGCCAGAAAATATTGAAGGTAACAATATTACTTCTTTTTTAACAGCATGGCTCCCTAAAACTTTAGACTTACCAGAAGCATTCTCTTTTGGTATCGAAACAGCACATAGATCTATAGCTAATACTAACTCTAACAAAAACTATCCTAGATCAGTTATAGTTAGATTTCTATCATCTTTTGATAAAGAGATGGTTCTTAAATCTGCTTGGGCTAAAGCTCCTGTTAAGATTAATGAGACAACTGTGCGTTTTGACAATGACTATTCTTCCATGGTAATAGCTAAAAGAAAAGTTTTTCTGCCACTAATAAGGGAGCTTAAAAAAAGCACAGTTTAAAACATACCTTCTGTTTCCTGCCAAGCTTAAAATCTTCCTTCTTGATGGTCCTAAAATTTTCGATGACTTAGACTCTGCCTTACTGTTTATTAAAAAAAATAAGATTTTGGATAAAATAGAAGAAATGGAATGGGCTAGTCCTTCATTAAAGAGACTGGCAACTGAAACTTCGTGGAAGACTTCAGAGAAGAAGAGACTAAAAAACAAATGATCTGTTCTATGTTTTTTTTCTCATCATTTTATTTCATTATTAATCTTTTTAAATATAGTTCCTGCATTTCCAAGAAGCAACAAATATTTTGAAAAGATTTAATCAAAGTTATTCTCTGTGTGCAAAGAAATGTTTTGTTTCATAACTAGTCAAAATATCTGGAGATTTAATGGCAAGTTGTGATTCAACTTGTTTCTCTTTCTGAAAAGGAGAAGTAAGGTCAGTAATTTGATACATTTTTCTTTTTTTTTTTTCTTCTCCTTTTCTTCTTTTCTTTGTTTAAACAATGACATTCTATTTAGATTATGTAGTGGGTAAAGGGTGGGGAGGGCAGGGAGAGAAGAGTAATGAAAATATGATTAATAGAATAATAACATATTTATTCCTTGTAAAAGTTTATATGTTCTTCAAATGCTATTCCTAATTATACTTTCTTGATTACACTGCTTATGCTTGTTTGTAAATAACCTGTCATGCTTTAACTAATAATAATTAGAACTAAATAATAGTAAATAATATGTTTTATTTTTAACTCTATTAATATAAACAGTAAGTAATATTCCATTGTATATACTTCTTATAGCTTTCTCTTACATTTTTTATTTCTGCCTTACACCCTTTTACTTTCTACTCTCTTTTCTTTTCTTTATTAATATATAGAAATGCTTTTGATCATATAGACACAGTAAATAATAAGATTTGCATAAAATTGAGTTGGGACAAAAATATTGAGTTTTATTACTTATTAATAATTTTGGGCTTAATTTCACTTACATAGAGGCTGTAATAACCTGTAGAATACATTGTGAAGGTTTTGTCATGTTTAGATGCATTTACACTGGCTAAATGAATGTTTGTCACTAGTTTTTAATAAGTTTCCCGCCAAAATGTTAAGAGAGACAATCTGGGATGTGGGCTGTCTCATGCACAGTGTCCATGAGCTACTTCAAAAGCTTCAACTCTCAGAATTCTCACAGAGAAGCTGAAAGCAGCTAGTCTCACCTTTGACCTAGATATCACACTGACACATCACAGATTCAGCAATGACACTCTACCAGGAAATAGAAATGATACAAATGCGACTATGTGAAGGAAAATGAACTCTTTAACATCTAAATGTGAGTTATTTTATATAATTACTCAAATATCTATGTTATAATTCATAAAATATGTCAGTTATAATGAGTTTAAATGATACAGTTTCTTGTAGTAAGTAAATGTCTTATTTTAGAAGGCATAGAAAATGAAACATTTATTCAAGTGTTTTTGAAAATCTACTTAACAGCAGCTTAATAATCTGTGTTAAAAACTTATGTTCCAAACATATACATTACTATAACTCATTTAATTCATTTGATTGACAAGCATAAATAATTTTATAACTCTATACTGGAAGAAATTGTCATGTGATATATTTTAAAGCAGTAGTATAGCATGGTTGTAAAATCTGGTTACTAAAATGTGTTTGCTGTGCATTATTTTGTATAAAGCAGACAGAGTTATTGTAGGGACAGCAAGTAAGATGGTGCTCAGTAAGGACACAACTCAGTGAGTTCAGATATATATATATATATATATATATGTGTGTGTGTGTGTGTGTGTGTGTGTTTATGTGTGTGTGTGTATGTGTGTGTGTGTGTATATATATATATATATATATATATATATATATATATATATATATATATATATATATGTGTGTGTATGTGTGTGTGTGTGTGTGTGTGTGTGTGTGTGTATATATATATATATATATATATATATATATATATATGTGTGTGTGTGTGTATGTATATATATATATATATATATATATATATATATATATATATATATATATATATACAAATATATATATATATGTGTGTGTGTGTGTATATATATGTATATAAGTGTTTCTGAGAATCTGCATAACTATGCAGTATGATTTATAACAATTTCTATGAATACAATATTTTATTCTATTGACAATAATGAGTTTGAGTAAATGCTCATATACAAGCAATTCAAGTTTTTTTTGGAAGCTGTTAATTGCATTTACATGACAGAAAATAGATGCATCTTAACATATATAATGTCTGAATCATATTAGCCAAAGTTTTTGATTTAAATGAATGTTAGAACTTATTTTTCTCTCCTCTTGATTTCTAACATCAAGATTATTTGAATGCTATTTGAATACAAGTGTTTTATATTACATGGATGTATATAGTAGTATGAACAGTTTAAAAAAAAAAAAAAGGTTTATTTTAGTTTATATGATGCTGTTTTACCAAATGTGTAGTCTTGTCTTGCTAGATAATTGAATTGAAAACTGTTAACCTTAGTTAAATATAACTAGTATTAAATTGATAAGGTGGTAGCTGAGGTACTGCTGCTTAGGGTAGGGGGTTAACTTGAGTGGTAAATACTACTCTAAGTTGGAGTTTATAACTCCAGGCTGAATGCAAGGTTTAATCCTTACATTATTTTCACTTGTTCATTGTTATTTGTATATAGTTTTGACATCCACAATATATTTTGTACATTCATTGTCACTACAAACAAAATTGAATCCTATACGAAATCCCATAAGAGATTCAATAAATACAGCTATATTTAAAGGTACACCTAAAGGAGGAGATGTAACATTACTTATCTTGTTATTTTGATCATAAGATTCTTAAGTTTTAAAATGCCAAATGACATCTTTAAAAGGAATTTCTTTAAACATTAATGGATTGAATAATCCATGTAAAAGGGCAAGCCTAATAAGATACATTAATTTACATAAGGCCAACTTAGTCTTCCTGCAAGAAACCTATCTCTTGAAAAAGATATTGATAAACTAGCCACAAACAAATATACAGTATTGGTTAGTTCAGAGCACACTCAGAAAAAAAGGAGTGGCTATTTTATGGAATAAAAGTATGCCCATTCCTAAAACCATTAAGTCTTATCAGGATGACAAAGGAATGTTTTGTATGGTTACAATACAAATTAATGGGAAGACTTACACTTTAATTAATGTATATTGGATACCTGGAATTGGTATTAATACAGTGAAACATCATCTTGATAAGATCATATCATTCTCTATAGGAGATATTATTTTAGCTGGTGACTTTAACTGTATACTACATGAAAGTGATACTACCACAATAGGGAAAAGAAGAATTACATCTAATGCAAAGCATTTAAATGATTTTGCTAATTCTTATCATTTGAATGATATTAATAATCAGATAGATTCAAAATCATTACCATACACCTTTTTCTAACAGATACAAAACTTATTCAAAAATAGATAGGGTCTTTATTTCTAACCAGATGGTAACAGATTGAATTAATTCCAAAATCATTTCATGTCCTATATCTGATCATAATTCAATTGTTTTTGAATTCATGATAAAAAATACTCATAATGTTCAGATCAAAAGGATACCAGCATACTTAACTCAACTAAAAGACTATAAAGAATATATACTTTCAGAAGTAAAACATTTTTAGACATAAATAATACTCCTGAAGTCTCCATTGTTTATGTTTGGGATGCCTTAAAATCATATCTATATGGACAAAGTATCAGATGGTATAATAATAAAAGGAAATCTTGGGATAATTGTTAGATATTCAAAGTAAATTAGACTCTTATAAACATAATAATAAAGAAAATATTATGGACAAGAAAGTTATTGAAGAAATAAACAAACTAAATGAGAAATACAAAGAAATTTTAACTCATAAAGTTAAAATAACTTTAGAGAAATACAAGTTTTTGTCTTATTCAATAAGCCTCAAATACTTGCATAGACTTAAAAATAAAACAAAAAGGTTGAATAAACAAAACAATATCAAAGAAATCTTTTCTCTAAGGAAAAAGAAGAATGTTTCTAGTATACCAGAAATACTAGATGAATTTAGAAATCACTTTCACAAAATTAACCATAATAACATTAACATGGAACCTAAAGATAAAATAAAGGAGTTTATAACCACAAACATGAATAAAAAGCTTAATAAACAACAGATTAAACTATTGGACAAAAGTATTTCATATACAGAGGTTATTACACAAATAAATAAGCTTAAATCAAACAAAGTACCGGGTAATGATGGTATTATACCAGAGATATATAAAATCCTTTCTAAAAGTACATATTCATTAATACATAAGGTTTTATTTTGGCCCAAACTGAGTTAATAACCCCCCCATCTTGGCAATATACATTTATTTCGCCAATTTTAAAACCTAATAAAGCTCCAACTAGATGTTCTTCATATTGGCCCATCTCATTACTTAATGTTGATTATAAAATGTTTATGAGTATCTTTGCTGATAGACTGAAGACAATCATTCCCGGCATTATAGATATAGATCAGACAGGCTTCATTGTAAATAGAAATACTTTTGATAATATAAGAAGAACTTTAACATTAATAGATTTTGCAAATAGGAAAAAGAAAGATTTAACACTTATTAGTCTTGATATAAGTTCAGCATTTGATTCAGTAAGTTGGGACTATCTGTTTACCTTAATGAAGTGCACAAACTTCTCAGATGCATTTGTAAATCTAATTGAGCATTTATACAAAGGAATGTTGGCTTATATTAAGGTAGGAACATATGTTTTACAAAAAATACCCATTCTTAAAGGTACAAAACAAGGATGTCCACTTTCTCCACTATTATTCACTTTAGTAATGGAGCCTTGGGCTAATTTGATCAGAAACAGTACTGACATAGAGGGTTTTGAAATAGATGAAAATACAACATCCAAAATTCAACTTTTTGCAGATGATGTTCTAATTACATCAGCAAGATCTAATTCTTCTATGCAGTCTCTATTTGATAACATGATGAATTTTAAAAGTATTTCTGGTTTAATATTCAATGAAGAAAAAACTAAAATACTACCTATATATACACGAAAAAATATTCTCATTAGTGATTTTACTAAATATGTACCCAATTCAGGTCAGATAACTTATTTAGGTATAATACTATCTAAAGATATTAAATCTATTATATATAATAAATTATAATACCTGTTTTCTTAATATACAAAATCTTTTTAATACCTGGAATAATATGTTTTTTACTATGGAGGAGAGACTTACAATTATTAAAATGATAATATTCCCCAAGATTTTATACTTAATACAATCAATAATACTTCCACCTACAATCAAGAAACTGAATACACTAATGTTAAATTTCCTATGGGCACCTAATAGACCTAGGATTGCATTAAAGAAACATACTAATAGCTGGTCTCAAGGGGGTATTTCTTTTCCAGACTTTAATTTATATACTATCTCTTCTATTGTAAAAGTTATTATTTTATTAATAGATCAGTCATATGTCGCAAAATGAAAAGATTATTGGGAGCTAATTAGTATGCACTTCATGAAAATCTCCTTAACACATAAAAATATGATTGTAAATAACTCCATGTTATGGTTACTAAAGGAATTTTGTACTTCACCTATTACACCTAAACATATGGTTTGTTACCCATTAAATATTATTATTAGTTATCGTAACTTTATATTCATGCACCCTAAGTATAGGGAATATAATTTTATTGTATTCCCTATAATGTATACTCAGGGTATGCTTTTGTCATCTACTTCTGAAGGAACTCATTTAGCTATAGATAATGATCTAAAGTACTGGTATCAGTTGATATCTGATAATAAAGTAAAAATCTAGATTTCTTAAAACAAGAATTTGATCTAAGAGAAACTTGCTGGTTAGAGGTTCAGACCTTTAGACAACATCTCATTAATAAAATAGATCTAATGTCTATAACAGTTAAAGAATCTATTCCAACACTGATTGATTACTTGATATTAAATTTACAACATAAAGTTTCTGATAAAGGTAAACTTTCATACATACATAAAATTATCAGACAAGAAACTTTTACAGTGTAGATTCATACTGGAATTATTTCACTTCTATTAATGGGGACCCACCAAATCAACAAGATAAACAATATATATTGGAATCTGCTTATAGAACTACGTCTTCCATTGTCTGGAGACTTTATACATGGAAATTTTACATAGATCTTTTTATACACCTTTGATGATGAATAAAATAAATAATAAAGATAATTTATGTAACAGATGTAATGTAGAAATTAATGCTGACTGGGCTCATATGTTTTATGACTGTATAAAATTGAAAGAATACTGGAAGTCAATTAATGAATTTTTGCAGGCTCTTTTTACAGATAATTTCATTATTTCTAAATCTCTTATATTATTCAACACACCTGTACCTCAAAGTGTTAAAAAGGTTAAGCTTCCCTTGTTATGGTCTATTCTAGCAGTGGCTAGGAAAATAATAACTAGAAATTGGATTTCAGATACACCTCCTTTGTTCAATGAATTTAAAAATGTTATGAATATAGTGTGCCATATGGAATTAAAAACAATTAGGACAAGAACAAATAGAAAAACATCTTATTATATTGTATGGGATAATTTACAAAATTTGTTAAAAAAATTTTAATTTCAATAGCATGGTATTTTAGTTTAATTAATTGATCTGATTGTAGTGGATGTCTTTGTAAATACTTTAGTTGTTTTGTTGAATATTATAATAATACCTATTTTTAATTACTTGTATAAAATTGTTATGATATTTCTCTTATATGTTAAAACAATAAACCTGTTTTGAAAAAAAAAAGAAAACTACATAGTGTGAATGTGATTACATCTTACTGCAGAGAAAGCAATAAATATCAGGGTTACATGGACATACAGAATAAAGAAGTAATCTTCTGTAAGGAAAACATCTCTAAGAGCACAGTGAATTAGGTTTACATTTAGGATTACCTCAGCTACACATATGGATCCCGCAGCAGATTTTCATCAACAATGCTTACAACCTCCCATGATGACAACCAAGATAAGTCACTGCAGGTAGACTAACCAGGCAACACATAAGACAACAGAAATAAGTATGTCCTTCTACATAATGTCTTCTCATGCATCTACAATTACAGTAGATTCCTGCATATCAATATCATGAACATTTCCTATATCATGAAGCAAATAAAATCTCAACAAATGCACATAAAAAGGTTGAAAGGAAGAAAACAAGAAGCTAAATACATCTGGATATCCTTTTAAAAAATGCAATTCAGATCTAGACAATGCACAGTACAGTTGTGTGCACTTACAATAAATGGAGATTTTTGAGTGGATTTACTGTTGCAGTCTGGACTTGTGGGATTTCCGGCCAAGGAAGCCCTTGGCAGCCCTACTATCAGATAATATTTTCTCCTCCTCCAGAAGATGGTGGATGCCCTATTCTACTTCACTATGTTTGGGTATAAAGGGAGTTGGCCGGCACCATGACCTCAATACTTTCTTGCCCTCAACAAGAAGGCGGCCCCAGTATGTCCTTGAGTTCAGGGGTCTGGGACCCTGGAATCCAGAATAAGTTTGAAGGAGGCCATCCTGATTGGGAAGGTGAATGTCCCAGCCTATCCCATAGGCCAAAGGGGAAGGAGGGAGGGAAAGAATACTGCAACAGTGAATACACCTGAACATTTACATTTATGGTATGTGTTCACAACTGTTCCATGTTCTTTATCCTTCTCTGTTGCAGTTCTGACTTGTGGGAGGATTCCCAAAACAGAAGATGGTGAATGTAAGGATTAAGGACAGGCAAGGATGCCATATAAAATGGCAATGGAAAACCCTGCTCTGGAGTTGGAAAAAGTAGGAATATAGTAATGCATGAAGAAAGTATGTACAGAGGACTAAGTAGATGCTTACAAAATGTTAGGAAAGAATGTAGACAAGTGTAAGGGTCTGGTTGAAAGAAGTCTCTGTCACCACTATGGGCAAAGGTTTGGTCCTAAGAGATACTCTTGTCCGGGTAGAAAATGATGAAAGTTCCCAAACATATAATGGCCTGAAGCTCTGACACTCTTCTGGCTGAGGTAATGGCTAGTAGGAAGGCTATATTCCAGGTAAGGAATTTTATATCAGTGGAAGCAGAGGGCTCAAAGGGTGAGCTTCTCCAGAATGAAACTGAGGTCTTAGGGTGGAACAGAAGGTTTCCTGGGAGGCCTAATGTGGACAAACCCTCTCATGAATTGTTTTATGTGGGGATAGGAAGAGAGGTGGTTGAGAGGGAAGATAGGAAGAAATACCTGACGCATGGATTTTTATACAGGAGTAGGCGAGACCTTTTTCAAAAAGGCTGGATAAGTATGACAGGAGCAAAGGGATCTGAGCTCAACGAGGATTTTGTCCCTTTTGTCAGCACCAAAGAATGAATATTTTTCATTTGGCGGAGTAAGACTTTCTAGTGCTAGGTCTCCTGGCTACTTTTAGCATGTTTAGGACCTGTTTGTTGAGCAGCATCCTTTTCCATAGGAGTAAGTTACCATCCAAGCCTGTCAATTTCAGTGTGTGCATGTTGGGGTGTATTATTGTGCCCCCATTCTACGTTAACAGGTCCACTCTCTGAGACAGCAGATATGGCTCCCTGTTGGTTAGACTGAGAAATAGAGGGTACTAGTGCTGCTTTGCACAATCTGGGGATATCAGAATTGCCCTTGGCCCTTTGTCCCTTATTTTCAGCAATATTCTGGTTAGCAGTGTTATTGGCGGAAGACACAGAGGAATAGGCCTGTCCAGGGAAAGGGAAAGGCATCCATCTTCCAGGCTGACTTCATTTTTTTTCTTGCAGTAAAACTTTTCTAAGTTAACATTGTCTTTGGTGGCAAAAAGGTCCATCTGTGGCACACCCCATATTTTGGGTACGCTGAGAAATACTTCCTGATGAAGTTGCCACTCTTGGGGGACTTACAGGCTCCTGCTGAGGTGATCTGCTAGTTGATTTGTTTCTCCTGGTAGGTATTGTGCCATGAGGTACAGCCTTAGGGAGTTTGCCATTTCCCACAGGTCCATAGCTAATCAGCAATGAGACTAAGAGTGGGGCCACCCCTATTTATTTATGTACCTCACAACTTTGGTATTGTATGTTTCCACCAGGAGGACTCCAGGTTTTCATTTCTTTTTGGAGGCAATCAGACCTTTTTGGACTGCCATTCATTCTATTTAGGTTGACATGTTTGTTTTTGGACTTCAAATCCCATCTACCATAAGTTTGGAAGTTGTTGTAGTGGCCCCCCAGGCTATTTCTGATGCATTTGTTGTCAAGAGTTTGGTCCTGAGGGATGGAACCTGAAGGGAAGACCCTGATTGAGGGAGCATGCTTGGACCCAACAGGCAAGCTATTTCCTAAGGCAAGGACGTTTTATTCTAAAGAACAGAGACTGAGAATGTTGGCACCACACATTTTTAGATACCACTGTGGTTTCCTCATATGTAGTCTGGCCAGGGGTATCATGAGACTCAAGAGGCCATGTATCCCAGAGCCCTGAGATACTCTCTGGCTGTGAAGCATTTCCAGCCCAAGAACCTTTTGAAGCACACAGTAAGGAAAGTAACCTTGCCTGGAGAGAGGAAAACCTTTTGAAGAAATGAGTCCAGTAAAGCTTCCAGAAACACAATCCTGTCTGTTGAGTTTCAGATTTTTGGGTACTTAGTGGTGAACCCCACTGAGGTTTGTAAATTTTGGGTATGAAGGAGGTCTGCTTTGAGTTTTTCTAGGCTTGCTGCCTGAAAGAATCAATAGTCTAAGTAAGGGCAAATCTGAATTCTCTTTGGCCTGCAGAAGGCTATGACCTGGGCTAGGCATTTTGTGAAGATCCTGGGTGAAGCAGACAAGCCAAAGGGCAGAGCACAGAATTGAAAATGCCTTATACCTACTCTGAAGTGCAAGAATCTCCTGTGTGATTCCTCTATGGGGATGGGGAGGTTCATAAGTTCATAGTTTGGTACTAGGCTATCAGCCCTAAGGCCTATGCAAGCCTCGCCATAACAATTCCCTGGAAATTTTTTCCCACAATAATTACTTCTCTGGGCCCCTGTCTAGCAGGGCGACTGACATGATCCCTGGGGTGAATTTCCTATCTCCCAGGTATGCATCTTTTGGATATAAAGTTACCATGACGAGATTATGGGAAATCATGGGTAGTAGTTTCTGTAAAGTTAGCATTTTGAATTTTGGAACCTGTGTCAACAGGTCTAGAATTGACCTCCAGGTACCTTTTCTTCTGGGGACTAGGAAAAGTCTGGAGTAAAACCCTTTTCCTTGTAAAGAGACTGGTACAGATTCCACAGAGCCTTGATCTCACAGAAGCTGTATTTGGGCTAAGGCCTCTGCCCTTTGGTTTGGAAGAATATCTGGGAAGCCTGAGCAAATCAAGGGTTGTCGGAACTTGAGTTTGTAACCTCTTTGGATGATGTTTAGAACCCACAGGCCCCTGGTAATGAGGGTCCAGTTTTTGTGAAAAACAGTCCCCCACCCAGCCTGGGGGAAGGGTGGTACCACGTTAAGAGCCACAACTGCTCCCTGTTAGATCCCTGGGGACAGACTTCCACAGGCCTACTGGAGTCTAGGCTTTGGAGCTGTCTTTGCCTAGGCTTAGATTGGGGGGGGGGGTTGGCTAGAAAGGACCAAGGTTTGGTAATGTCATTCTACCTGAATTGAGGAGATTGAACCTGAAGGAAGTCCTTGACAGTTTGTATGGACTTGGCCTTATCCTCCATTTTCTTAAGGACAATCTTGACCTTAGGACCAAAAAGAAAGTTTTTGTCTAAGGGGGCATCCAGGAGTCTTGACTTGACATATTTAGGAAGAGACTGCTCCCTCAGCCAGGCATGTCTTTTAAGGATGGATCCTATGGATGCTGCCCTACTGGAGGCTTCCAAGGCATCATAGCCATAGTTCAGTGAATGCTTAGCCACATGAGAGTAGGATTTGCAAAGATCCATTAATTCCTTTGAGAGGACCTTTTTTCAAATCCCCAACAGTTTGTTTCATCTGGTCAAGAATAGTTTCCTGGTACTTTACTATATAAAACTGGCATTCAAAGCCCTCTTGACAAGGGTAGCAGAAGTATAGACACTTTTTCCAAACCTAAGGCTCTGCTTTCCTTGTTTGTTGGCAAAGGAGTTTAAAAGCTAGTTCTTGCTTCCTTAGGGTCTTGAGTCATCACTTCAGGATCTGTCACAGGTTTCTTAAAAAGGTTTTTGTGATAATCTAGAACCCTTAAACATCCTGTCGTAGAGGCCCATGGGATATATGCAAATGACCCCTTGGAGACATCAAGTGTTTCAGCTATATGAATGTACATGATGTTTTATTTTTTTTCTTTTTAAGTCTTTATGGATACATTCAGGCCAATAAAGGCAAACCCTGCTAGCTGTGGACATGCAAGTTTCAGCCTTCTTATGACCTCATCAGCACAGCATAAGTGGACTGTTTGGGTATACTTTAGAAAAGTACAGTTTTGTACCTACCATAAATGCAGATGTTCGAGTGTTCACACTGCTGCAGTCTTTACACTTGGGGTTATCCTGCCATCAGGCGGTCCTGCAGTCGGCCAGAGTTCCAAAGTCTTGGTCAGGCATCGGTTGCTGTCGCTTCTTCCCTGATGTCAGTGCGCCAGGGGTATAATAAGATGCTTCCGACACCATTTTCTTCAGTTTTTCTGGTCCCAGATGTCAGGTGCCCCCAATAGGTAGGCAATACATATTGCTAATAAAAAATATACATATAAGATAAAAACAATACCTTCAGTTACAAGCAAATACACCACAAAGGTTGTCTAGGATAGAAAGGTATAGATAAGTCCAGCTAGTTCAGAGGGGATGGAGGGAGGGTAACCTGGACTGCAGCAGTGTGAACACTCTAACATCTACATTTATGGAAGGTACAAAACTGTACTATGTTCATCGTGTTACACTGCTGCAGTCATTACACTTGGGTAGAATCCCAAAGCTAAGGTTGGGTGGCTGGTCTATAAAGAGTTAGGATTGGCTATGAGGCCCTGCAGAACTGCAGTGGCAAATCCTGCTCTGGATTTAGAGTAAAGAGGCAGGTGATAATGCTTGGTAAAGGTGTGCACTGAACTCCAAGTTGCAGCCTCCAAAATTTCCTTGGTAGGTACTCCTCTGAGAAAGGCTGTTGCCCTGGTGGAATGTGGCCTAATGGTATTTGGGACTGATTTTCCATGCTGTGTGTAGCAGTAATGAATACAGTGTCCTATCCATTTGGATATAGTCTGCTTTGAGATAGCCTTGCCCTGTGATCCTGCAGCATATGCTACAAACAGTTGCTCAGTTTTCTGAAAGCTTTTGTTTTGTCCAAGTAGAAGCGTAGCTGCCTGTGTATGTCCAAAGAATGCAGAAGTTTCTCCCCTTTATTCTGGGGGTTTGGATAAAAAGTTGGCAAATGGTTGGTTTGGTTAAGAGCCACACTAGATATCACCTTTGGCATAAAGGTAGGGTTTGTCCTTAAAGAAACCCTGTCCTGATGAAAAATTATAAAAGATTCCACTGCCATTAATGCCTGTAGCTCTGAGACTCTTCATGCTGAAGTTGCTGCCAGGAGCAGAGCGGTTTTCCATGATAAAAATTTTAGATCGGCTGTGTTGGCTGGCTCAAAAGGTGGTAGGGTCAGTTTTTCCAAAACGAAATTGAGGTCCCAAGTCAGTGTTGGTGCTCTCTGGGGCGGTCTTATGTTTTTAGCCCCTCTGAGGTACTGCTTTAGCAAGGGATGAGAGAATAAAGGAGGATCCGTGTTGTAATGTGCTGAAATGGCAGAGGCGTGGATCTTAATCGATGAGAAGGATAGGCCTCTGTCCAGCATCTCAGTTAAGTATTGTAAAATCTGAGGAATGTTGGAACAAGAGGGTCAAGGTTTTGAGCCTGGTTCCAGGCGCAGAATCTCTTCCATTTTTCTGAGTATGCTTTCCTGGTGCTAGGCCTCCTGGCCTCCAAAATGACATCCATAACAGCTTTAGAGAGAGGTGTTGCCTGTTTGACTAATGTATCTGCCATACAGCTAGGTTTAGGGTTTTGAGCTGACAGTGCAGGATCTGATTGTTTTGATGAGTCAGAAGGTGTGGAATTTGAGGCAAAATCCATGGTGGTCCTTGAGCCAAGTTCCTTAAGATAGGGTACCAGTGCTAGCGTGGCCAGTCTGGAGCAATCAGGATCACCTGTGTTTTTTCTTGTTTGGCTTTTAGGAGTACCTTTGAAAGGAGAGGCAGTGGCGGGAAGGCATAAACTTTTAGGTTTTTCCAGCTGAACAAGACAGCGTCTACTTTCCATGCTTGTTTGTGATAAGTCCTTGTGCAGAATTTTTGTAGTTGGCAATTCAGTGGGGAGGCAAAAAGATCTATGTCTGGGCATCCCCATTTTTGCGTTACCATGCTGAAGATTTATGGATTCAATTTCCATTCGTGAGGGCCCATGATATTTCTGCTTAGATCGTCTGATAGAGTATTTTTCTTTCCTGGCAGGAATTGTGCTTGCAGGTGAACTTGATACATTAGACCTGTGTTCTACAAGGTCATGGCTTGCCTGCACAGGGGATAAGAATGAGTGCCCCCTTGCTTGTTTATGTACCACATTACTGTGGTGTTGTCTGTCTTTAGTAATAATTGTCCTGGATGCAGAAGGTCCTTGAAAGCTGTTAGGGCATTTTGAACAGCCAACATCTCTTTTTGATTGATGTGAAGATGCATCTAGTCTGTGGTCCACTTGCCCTGAATGCATTTTCCTGCCATGTGTGCTCCCCAGGCGTAGTCCGAAGCATCTGTTGTTAGAGTTTGCCTGGCTGTGGGTTGGGTAAAAGGCTGACCCTTGTTTAGGTGACATGTCTGTGCCCACAATCGAAACTCCTGTTGTAGGCAGGGAATCATTGGTGTTACTGCTTCTAAACTGTGAGAGTGTTGAGTCCAAACACTTTTTAGGTACCATTGTAATTTCCTCATATGCAGTCTGGCATATGGTATTAGTAGAATGCAGGATGCCATGAATCCCAGGGCCTGCAAAATTTTTCTTGCAGGGAGATGGGACTTTTTTGCCAGTAATTGAAAATATTGAGTTAGTTGAACTTGTTTGTCTGGCGTGAGGTAAGCCATCTGGGCCGTTGTATTTAAGCTGGCACCCAGGAATATAATCTGTTGCGAGGGCACTAGTTTTGACTTATTTTCGTTTACTGTGTACCCTAGAGAAATTAGCAACCTTTTTACAAACGCCAGATGCTGTAGAAGAATGTCCTTTGTCTCTGCTTGAATGAGGCAGTCGTCCAGGTATGGATATATTTGAATTCCTTTTTGTCTGCAAAATGCAATTACTGGTGCCAGGCACTTTGTGAAGACCCTGGGCGCAGTAGATAAGCCAAAGGGCAGTGCAGAGAATTGGTAGTGCATTGTACAAGCTTTGAATCTGAGGAATCTTCTGCAATTTTGTCTGATAGGGACATGCAGGTATGCCTCTTTGAGGTCCAGAGTAACAAGCCAAGCCTTCTTGCCCAGCATAGGTAGAAGCTGCTGTAATGTTAGCATTTTGAATTTTGGAATATCCAGGTAAGTATTCATAACTGAAAGGTCTAGTATGGGCCTTCAGGCCTTGTCCTTTCTGGGGACCAGGAAGAGTCTTGAGTAAAATCCTTGTCCTTGTTCCTGTTGTGGTACTTTTTGAATAGCTCTCATGTCCATGAGGGCTGAAATTTGTTTTTGTGCCTCTGCCCATTGATTTTGTGGCAGGTCTGGCATTCCTTTTAGCCTTGGTAAAGTATGAAAGTGGAACCTGTAACCTTGAGACACAATATTCAGAACCCATTTGTCTTGGGTGATTGTTTGCCAGTTTTGAGAAAAAAGTGCTAGTTTTCCCCCTAAGGGGGCTTCCAAAAGGGACGTGCTTGGTGTACAAAGGGGAAAGTCATTGTGACTGTTTCCTGTAAGGTTGAGACTTGTCCTCACCTCCTTTTGGAGTTGAGGTGCCCCACTGTCATTGTCTGTTTGAGCCGTGGGGTTGAGATCTGCTTCTTGGGCATCTGTATCTGCCTCTCTGTGGCCTGTCTGACACTGGAAAGGACCAATTCTTTGTTGGCCAATTTCTGCTAAACCGAGGTGGCTGTACCTGTAAGAAATCCTTGACTGTTTGCATATATTTAGCTTTATCCTCCATTTTCTTTAACACCTCTTCTGCCTTAACACCAAACAAGGTATCATGCTGTAAAGGAGCATCCAATAATTTTGCCTTAACATGATCAGGTAAACTCTGTTCTTTTAACCAAGCATGTCTTCGAATCACAGACACTGTAACTGCAGCTCTACAAGAAGCCTCTAAAGAATCAAAACCACATTGCAGAGTATATTTTCCCACCTGTTCAACTGCATGCAATAAATCCTGCATTTCTTTACAATCAGGAGCTTCTGCGCTTGCAAGCATTTTTTGTTTTAACTGAGCCATTAAATATTGTTGGTACTTAAGCATGTGAAACTGGCAATTTAAAGCTCTTACTGCTAAAGTTGCAGAAGTGTATACTTTCTTCCCCCATCTATCCAAAGCTTTGGAATCTCTGTCAGAGGGTACTGGATTTTTTGCAATGGAAGCCTTAACCCCTTTTGGACCATGGGAAATAGTTTCTGGATCAGCAGAAGAGTTTTTGTAAAGAAACTTGTGAGAGTCAGGGACTCTATAGTACCTGTCTGGCTTGGCTGGAGCAGGAGGCAAAGAATAAGGAGATAAGCTGGATTCAGAGAACACATAATCCACAATGTCTAGCACAGGCGGAATAGCTGAGGCAATAAAAGGAAATTCCTGAGCCTTTTCTTGGATTCTGAGTAATCCTGACTTTCCCAATGGAAATGCTCACTCATGGTATGTAAAGTTTCTCCAAAAGAATAATCCTCAGGAGGAGAGGCTGAAGGGATAGATTTCTTCAGCATCAGAGTCCTCATAGGGGGGTAGAGAGTATCCCTGGCCTGAAGAGGAATCAGAGGAAATGGAAACCTGATCAGAGGAATCATAGTTTGTATCCTGCCTAGGCCTTTTCTCATGAGGGGGATGGGAACCCCTGATTAGAGTAATGAGGTCTTCGGCCATTTTAAGCATCTGTTTCTTGGGCATGGAGGACTGTCCAGGAGAATGCTGTACTTGTTTCTTTGTCTTTAATGGTACCTTTGTCTTGGCTGTTGTTTTAATGGTAAGTTGTGAAGGTCTGAAAACACCCTCAGAAGCTGATGCCTGCTCAGCGGCTCCGGACCCATCTGAGGGATTAGTTTCTGTAGGCACAATACCTTGAGTTTCCAGAGGCCTAGTTGTCTCCACGTGTGTGTCGGAAGCGGCCTGTGGCTCTGAGGTAGCGGGTGTCAGGGGCTGCGAAAGCACCTCACTGAGAACTGGCGACTGGCCTAGAAGAGGTTTCGTCATCTGTTTTGGACCTCGGATGCCTGTCTTTATCCTCGTCTTTGATTTTTTTCGGTATTGAGGTCGTTGGTTGATCCGACGGGATGGTATAATTAAACCTTCGGCCAAAATAGTGCAAAGCAAAATCAAAACGTCTTTTTATAGTGCGTTTGTTAATTCTAGCACAAAACCGACAACTAGTGACGTCGTGATCAGGGCCTGGGCATGGAATACAGTAACAGTGGAAGTCCTTATGAGGTATTTGCTTCCCACAAGAAATACAATTATTAACTTTTTCTGAAATCAGTCTGAGGCAAGAAAAAAAATTTCCCCAACAGGGTACTTAGCTTTATTGAAGACTTTGGATCTGAAATTCGACTTCGAAAATCTCAGGAGTCGGCCGACCGGCACTTGCGAACTGCTTCTGCTTTGGGCACCGCGCGGCAAGAAAGACTGAAGAAAATGGCATCGGATGCATCTTAAATACCCCTGGCGCACTGACATCAGGGAAGAACCGACAGCAACCGACGCCAGACCAAGATTTTGGAACTCTGGCCGACTGCGGGACCGCCTGACGGCAGGATAACCCCAAGTGTAGTGACTGCAGCAGTGTAACACTATGAACATCATGGGGTTTTTCCACCCAGCTGATGTCCATAACCATTAAGATGTCTGCAAATAATCCAACCCAAAAGAGTAAAAGGTCACACAAACCAATTAGTAAAAAACACAAAAAAAACATAGCTAAGCTAGAGTTTTCACTGTGTGAAACCTTAAGTCTCCTACAATAAAGACAAATGGGATATATGTAAATGCTCCCTCAAGCACATAAAGTGTGTCAGTCATTTACATATATCCCATGGGTCTCCACTGCAAGAGATGTAAGGTTTCAAGACAGAATCAGCTAGGCTGTCAATTGCAATTGCTCCACACTAGGGTGCATCCAGTCACCCTATACACTGTGCAAGCAGATCCAGAGAGTGAGGACGCTTGTGGTAATTACCCTTGGCCAATTCCGTTAAAGGAAGAACCAGCTTTACCTGGACCAATGGGGCTCATCACAATGACTGTTGGTAATTTTTTTCTGAATCTTCAGAAGCACCTTGGGTAT
Source organism: Protopterus annectens (assembly GCF_019279795.1). Lineage (NCBI taxonomy): Eukaryota > Metazoa > Chordata > Ceratodontiformes > Protopteridae > Protopterus > Protopterus annectens. Next base: position 831,734,520 of record NC_056728.1, on the reverse strand, counting down.
CAGTGGATAGGGTGGAAATGCATAAGGAAAACTCCCGTCCAAGAGAATGAGAATGTGTCTGTCCTCCAAGCATGGTTGCAGGGATATCTTCAACAGAATTTTTGCAAATATCTGTTTTGAAAGGAAGTGACCCCCATCTGGATCAAATTCTGGAAGGCCTCTGTCCTGAGCTCCTACTCATGATGGTCCATCTGGGTCCGTTTTGCTTTGATGGGATATATGTGGCTTGAAGTGTTAGAGAATGTTGTAAGGCTAGGTTCCAGGCCGTCATTGCCAACTGGCAAAGAGGGTATGACCTTATATTCCTTTGTTCAAGTACCACATAACTGTGGTGTTGGCCATGACCACTAAAAGAGTACCTGGAAACCAAAACTGTTGAAAGCAATGTTAGCATTGATTCAGGCCTTAAAAGTTCTTCATGTTTATGTGCTTTTTATCATTCAAAGGATCCCTCATTAGCCTTGCACTTGAACAACCCTGGACACTGATTCCCATGCATAATGTGACAGGTTTCTCAGGACTGACTGAAGTGGGGTTTTGGGGGAGAGGGGTTGGCGTGGACTGAGACATCTTCTCTCTCCAGCACTATAACTCCTGTTTCACAAATTCCAGTGCTGGAACATTAAGCTCTACAGGATGCCACTGCTGGTCCAAAAATGATTTTAAGGACCACTCAAGTCTTTCTCATGTGAAGTCCTGTCAATGGTATCATGAGAATTATTGATGTCATCAGGCCTACAATTTCGAGACTCTCTTGTGTAGGCAGTTTCTTGAACACAGGAGTCCCTGAAAAGGTTCTGAAAAGTCAGGACTTTGTCTTCTTTTAGAAAGACCATTTATTTCCTGTCTTCATCACATATCCCAGGAAAATAATTCTTTGTGAGGGTGTGATACAGGACTTCTGTAGGTTCAACTTGAAGTTGGGAGCAACTAGAATGTCATAAGTATCTTTCAGATCTAAAGTCAGCATGAAACGGATCTGGAAGAATGGGCAAGACTATCTTGCAGGGCGAACATTTTGAATGCGGGTATTTTCAGAAAAATGCTTAGATAAGGCAAATCTAACTCTGGTCTTCATGATAGCTCTCTTTTGGGTACCAAAGATTTTGGAGTAAAATCCTTTTTCTTTTTGGGGGTTTAGGAATTGGTTATATAACCTCTGCTTGCAACTTGTGAAGGAGTACCAGACTCTCAACGCTCATTTGTCTGAGACCATCTGGGACCAGATTGGTGGGTTGAGCATAAGCCCCGGGGGAAGAAAAAAGGGGAGGAGAGACAGAAGGAAGAGACCAGATGCCCAGAGTCTCGGCACAGTCACTCTTTAGCAGGGGAATTATCATTTTTTGGGAGAGGAACCACTTTTATTTTGGAACTCCTTTTGGTATGGAAGCATCATCATGCCAGTTCTTTTTGGTATCATGACTCTTTTTAGGCTAAGATTTTTGTTTATTCCGGTTTTTGAAGTTGGACGCCTTGTTAAGGAAGAACCTGGTGGATGAAGTTGGATGCCTTGCCATGGAAGAACCTAGCGGATACTCCATGCATCAATTTAACTTTACCATCCCATTGTTTGTGAATCTGGTTGGCAGCAGGACCAAACACAAATTCAGACCTTAAAGGAGCATTCAAAATACCACTTTTTAAATCCTCAGAAAAATTCTAGTTATGTAACCATGCATACCTACTCAGTAAAACAGAGGCAGTTGAATTTTAGAAATTGTGTCTGCACTTTCCAAGATACTCCTCAAAGCAAGTTTTGAAATCTGGGTCACATCAGAAACAATCTCATCCACATAACACTTCTGTTTAGCAGGCAAATATGCAGCAAAGTAATCTAAACTGAAACCACATAAAGCCCTGACAATTTAAAATTATAAAGACTATATTACAAAACTGAGTTAAGTTTTTCTTTAATTCTAACTACTTGCCGATTTTATCCAGAAGTGTAGGGTTAGACTTTGTCAAGGCTCTCTTGTTAGAGTTGGCAGCTTCAGTAACCACAGCTTGGGACAGCTGACAAAGGAACAAAGACAGCTGCAAGATAAGAGTACACCGTGTATTTTGTCAGTACCTTTTTAGGAACTGGTTCATTAGCAAAAGGAGTTTTTACACACAGTTTTGTAGGGATAGTCTAAAGCTGAGGAAGAACAGCCAAAACACTTGGAATCTCATCCTCAATAACATAATAAACTCTGCCGATCCATAAAAGCTCCAGATTTATTAGTCTGTATTCATTTCCCAGGGTAGAGCACACTGATCTCCATGGACCTTCTTCAGGCTCAGCCTGGGAGCAGTGTCGTGCTCAGAATCACATAATTAGGCAATGAAATTGCTTCCAGTGAAATACATCTCTAAACTTAGCTAGCACCTGTGGGAAGGTGAACACCTGCTTCATTTTTTTAACCTGTTCTCCTTACGAAGAACCTGATAGGATGGACTCAGACTGTCCACCAATGTTTGCATCAAAATCTGCAATCAAAGACTGATCTCTAGAGGAGGTAAGCCCCGTAGTCATTCTGAATAGTAGTATAGTTTCAGAGATGAGCTGAATGTACGACACTCTTAGCTAAGAAAACCACATCAGCCCTATACGTGGCAATAATCTGATTATCAGTAGAGTCGTGAAGTTTCTTTTTACTGTGAACTACACTAGTGGGCAAAATATCTAAGGACAGACTATTACGTCTGGCAAGGGTTCTCTTACCCAAACACCTCCTGCACCTAAAGGGTTTGATTCTCCCATACCTGAACCAGGTGCTGGAACAGACTCAGACCACAGAGGACTGTGAGCTCACACAAGAGGGTGACAGGGAAAAAGGAAAGCGGTCTGTGGGAAGGATTAAGGCACCAACAGATACACAAACTGTAGGCATGTTTTGAGTTCTCTCTTTTTTGGTGCAACTTAATTTGATTGGGGGGGCTGGCATAAAAGGATCTGTCAAGTCAGGGGAAAACACACCGGGCAGAATAAAACCCTAACACTATTAAGAGCCGAGTAACAGCAGCAATAATAGAAAAGATAAAATAAGTACCCACACAGGAAAAGTACAGTTTTGTACCTACCAAAAATGTAGATGTCCGATAGGTATGCATCTGCAGTCCAGATGCAAACATGCACAGTAATATAAAACAAATACACCATAATAGATACCACCTAGCTAGCTATGTAAGTAAGTACCTACCCAATAAATACCACAGGAGGAGCAGATGCATGCAGATGCATACCTACATGGGCATCTATATAGCAAACTGTACTATGTAGGTACAGGATGCATCTTGTCCTTCACATATGCAGGTAGAATACTGGGGCTAAAATTGGGGAGGTAGAATCTAAGAAAGGAAGGTGTGAGAAAGAAAGGGAAAAAGTGGTGTCAGAAAGGTGCCTGCAAAGCCTGCTGGAAATGAGGTGTTGTGGAAAATAAGTTGTTGAACTTGGAAAATGTATGCTCTTCTATGTTAACTTGGTCCATGTCTCTTAAGCAGGTTGTGTGGAAGTGGCTGTACCCCCTTGGTGAAATGAGGGTCTAATGTTATTACCTGGCACCTGCCATGAAGATAATAGAATCGCAATTCTTTGCCTTTTGAAAAGTAATGTTGGCTGTTTTCCTTATTTATCCATTGCTTTCAATATGTTGTTAGCTGGCCGTTTCTTCAAAGTCTAGTTCTAAATAAGTGGTCAATAGAATGTCTGTGAGTATAGTATGCCTGCTATTGTGTTGTTTTGGTGGATTGTGAAAGTTTTGTCCCAGGTGGAATAGAAGTTTTCAGTGAGACCCTGGATAAAGAAGATGCATGAATGGCAGTTACGCCCAGTGAGACAGATGTCCTGATGAAAATAAGAATGGCTTTGTAAAGGCCATGAGGGTGTGCAAATCAGATAAAAATAAAATGATTTGAATACTGCCACTGGAAGGCAGTCTTCCAAGCCAGAAACTGTAGTTCTGTTATGTGGAAGGTTGGAACTAAGATGAACAGAGTTAATTTTTGTAAAGTGTAGTTGTTCAAGATGCAGTATGGCAATTCGGTGGTTTGGTGAGTTGGGGGCCATGAAGGCATTCTTTGGAGAGGATGAGAGAAGATCTGTGGATCAGTTTGGTATTCTCTTCTGAAATTGCTGTGAGCATTCTAGCATGGTGGAAGAGTAAGAAGTGCACAGGTATATTTTTTTGTATTTTTGATATGTTTATTCAGAAACACTGCCTATTCAGGCCCTTTAACAAGTTCAAGTAAAGTGCCTCTTAAGCATGGTGCTCGCATGATTCTTCTTGTGTGCAGTCAAGTAGAACTTTTGCTGTCCTTCACTGTCCTTCCGTGACTTCCCAAGAGGAGTCCTTCACTGGCTTGAGGTCAGCCTCCTGTTTTCAGGCTAGGAGTAGAGTTTTGTAAGTCAGCTGGTCAGAAGAAGCGAGTTGTGTGTTTTGTGCCACTAAGTGCAGCAAGGTGTGGGTTGTGTGTGTGTACCAGCTATTCGTGTGTGAGTGAGCTATCAGACAGTGCAGTCCAGAGCTGTCACTGATCTTAGCAGAGACCCTTGGTCATGTCGGAAGAGGGAATGCTACACTGTTAGAGTATTCCAGGCTTAAAGAGGGAAGAGGTACTCTCCATGCTTGTGGGTGGTATGTCCCAGCTGAAAGAGAGGCGTCCACTTTCCATTGAACATTTTAGGGGAAGGTTCCCAAAGATTCATTGCTAGCCTGCAAAAAGAGAAGGGAGTACCTCTCCTTGTGTTTATGTACTATGTGTAGTATTGTGTGGTGATATGTCCTTATTCCAGGTGTCCTTGATGCAAAAAATGTTTAAGGCCTCGATTGCATATGTCGCATGTATTTCCTTTGGTTTTTGTTATTCACGGAATTCTTTAGTCCTTGGTAGTCCCTTGAATGCATCACCCTCCCGTGCTCCCCTCACCATGATCTATAATAGTTTTGTATTATTTGGCTGATTATTGGTTTGCTGCCCTTGCTGACTGGCTTTGACTGGCTTGCTTGCTTGATACTTTTGAAGGCATTGAAGGCATGTTATCAAGCTTCTAGGCTGTGACTGCTGCTGTGACTGTGCTCTTACCATGAACTCCTTAGGTACCATTGTAGTTTAGTCTTATGTAAGGGATTAGTTGGGATTAAGAAGAATGCAAGATGCCATATGACCAGGGCCTGCAGGATCAGCCTTGCAGTCAGCTGTGTTGTTTTGTGCAATTTTGAAATTAGTTGGTAGTTGTTTTTGTTTTTCTTTGGTGAGAAAAGAAAGCCATTTGGGTGGTTATTAAAATTTTTCTTGGGAAGAAAAATTATCCTTTGATGGTGAAAATTATTTTTTGGGATGGAAGGCCTGTCTACAAGGCCTAGTAGTGACGTGGCATAATTCAAGTGTTTTACCAAAGTTTGTTGGCTGTCCCGCTTGTATAAGGCATTCGTCCATGTTAGGGTATATTTGAATCCAGTGAGTCTGCAGTACTTGTGCCAGTGCCAGGCATTTCTTGAATACTCTGGGCGCAGTACTAGATAAGCCAAATGGCAAGGAAAGGGAATTGTAAGAATGTCAAAGATGCTGTTGATTGATAGTGTCTTCACAGCTTTGTCTGATAGGGTCTTGCAGTATGCCTCACTTGAGGTCTAGCCAAGTATGCTTGCTTACCATAGGAGCAGGGAAGGGTTGCTGGTCCCAAGAGCATTTTTTTGGCATGGCACAATGAGTATTGGAGTATTCAGTGCGGACAGAGTCGGCCTCCATTGTCCATTGTTTTTGGGACAAGGAATAGTCTTGTAGTCTGGAGTTGGCAAGGAACCCTTGAGAGGTGAAATTTTCTTTCTGTTCTGTTCTGTTTAAACCTTTTTTGGAAATTTGTTTCAGCCTTTGCCATGATTTTTTTGTTTTTGGCCTTTGCCTTTTCTTTTGGTAATGTATGAAAATGGAACCTGTATCCTTTGTCTATGTTTTGCAGTGTCCATTGTGTCCTTTGTCTCTGTGTAATTTTTCCTTAGAATAAAGATAGCTTTCACCAAAGGTGCTTCCAGAGCCCTGGTTTTCATAGGGGTCAGGCGTAAGAGTCAGATTTGAGGTCTGAATGCAGCGGTTATGGAGTCCTGCACTACTTCTCTGGTTAGGAGCTGTCCATAGCCGTCCTCTGTAGGAGCCTCTAGCTTGCCCTCTCTCTACCTCTGGCGCCTGTGTTCTTGCCTCTTTGGATCTCTCTGTGTCAGGAAAGGACCAATTCTCTGAGGGCCATTTCTGCTGAAATCTTGTGGTTGGACCAATTTGAAATCTTTCTTTGTTTGTACAGTTTTTACTTGCCTTCCTGACTTTTTGACCTCCTGAGCAGTGGCCCCTTTTAACTTTTGCTTTTCAGTGGCGCATCAGAGGTTTTCTTTAACATGATTTGGCAAGTTTGTTCCTTCAATAAGCATGCCTCACGGTATGACTGCACCTGTCATTGTGACCACCATGACCTGCTTCCAGCTTCCCAATGCATACACTGCAAAAATGGTTGCTAACCTGTTGGGAGTTATGTGACAGAATCCTGAAGTGACTTGTGACTTAGGGCTCAGGTGAAGACAGTTTTTATGCAATTCATCTAACAAAATACTGGGTACTGTATCATATGGAATCATCAATTTAATGCCCTCATAGCCCTCAGTGGAAGAAGTATAAGAAGTACCCCATCCTTCTCTAAAACCTGGAAGCCCCTTTCTCCCTTTACCCTTTTAGTAGAAAGCCCTGAAACCCCTTTGGGGCCCCCTTGGGGCCCTGCCAAATAGTTTGCAGAGTGGGGCAGTGGGAGGAAATAAAGTCACGAGTCCGGGACCCTGTAGTAAATATCTGTCTGGTGACAGGGCAGGAGGAGGAGTCAGAGGGTAATCACAGACTCCAGAGTACACATCATCAAGGACATTCAAAGCAGGGAGTAGCCAAAAAGGTCTGCTGAGGTAAAAATGGGGTCATAATCTAAAAGGAGAATCAGATGCTCCAATACCCTGCCATTCAAAATGCTCTCATGGGCAGAAGGGTCTCTCCCAAGGACCAAAAGTCAGGCTCTTCAGGAGGGAAAGGAATCCGTCTGAATCACCGGCACCTCATGAAGGAAGAAAGAGTAGCTCCTCCTCCCCCTCTGAAGGCAGGCATCTGGGGCCTCATCAGAGGATCAGAGATCAGGGGAGGCTCAACCTCAAGCCTTTTGTCTAGAGGAGGAGGAGGCCCCCTTGGCCTGTGTGGCTGAGAGCCCCTAATTAAGGAAAGGAGGTCCTCATTAGAACTTAAAATCTGTGAACCTGTAGTGGATCCTGAAGGAAGAGCCTTGGTGCCTTGGGTGCAGCTGTTTAGCAGCTTTAGCCAGCTTTTGCCTTTATGGACGCATGGATGCAGTGATGGGCCTGGCTGCTCCGTGCTGTGGTAGTTTGTCTAGAAAATGGTGTCGGATGTTCCCAGACACGGTTCTGAGGAAATTCTATAACCGACTCAGAAAGAGAGCCTCTGGGGGCGGGGTTGTCGGAAGTGTGCGGTCGACTTGCCGAAGCGTACCAAGGACTTTCCAGCCGCGACGGTTCACACTCAGCATCGGGCTTAGCATTGGTTTCAGCGAAACAAAGGTCCAGTAATGGTCCTTGTCCTTCGTTTTTGGTTTTGGCAGAGTCGGTCTCCCAAGTTTTTGTTGTGGCAGTAACTAGCCCCAAAACTCCGCCCAAAAACTCCATCTGGTTGAAGGAGGCTGGAGGCTGTACAGGCCGAGGCGTAAGCCAATACTGGGCCACAAACGGCGAGGCAGTAAGAATCAAATCCTGGCTGGGTATTTGGTTCCCACAAGTTAAGTGAAGCATTGCTTTACTTTAAGTTTCGGCATCGGCAGGGCAAGAAAAGTCTAGAGTCTAGCAGCTACAAGTGTAGTTTAGTCTTGATGGCTGAAGTCACTTGCGCTGAGCTTCCGAGCTGGGGCACCACCTTTGACAGAAGAGAAATGGGAAGATGAAAATCAGTAAGATTTATACTAGCGCTCTGGCGTCGGGGAGAGCGGTTTGTCAGCCGGCGCGGACCCAGAGCGGAAAATCCAACCCGACCGAAAGGAGCAGCCTGAGGAATCGACAAGCACTGTAAGGACTGCAGATGCATCCTTGAAGGACATCAGAGCTAAACTTCATACAATACAGCAGCGACAGTTTAAATTGTGTCAAGCCTTATTCTATAATCTGAGCAGTGTAGTTAACAGCAGCGCACCCAGTTACATTAAGTAAAATTCACTTGTTCATATAGTGCCACAAATTCATATACATGTCCTTAAATAAAATAGAAACCATTAAAAAAGCACAAGTAAGCATTTACTTAAAAATTTCCATGTTAAAAATAAATCTCCACAGAAATTGCAAATAAAGTAATTTGTGGTAAAATGTGATTTAATGATAAAATGGCTACAATAAGTGTTTAACTTGGTAGTAAAGATAAAAATAACCTCTAAAGCACAATAAATTAACGGAATACATTACTGTTGCATGACTATATTTATAAAGGCCCCAGTTCCTGTTAGCCTAATATACACCTAGGAACCTATAATTGAAGAAAAAAAGTGAAAATATGCTATATGTTCCGGTTAGAAACTCAAAATGAAGCAGATAGCAGGTTTGAATAAATCATGGCTCTATATGCATGAGGGTTTGAATAAATCATGGCTCTATATGCATGAGACAGTCCCTACTGTTCAACTGATAACACAGAAAAAGAAGTTATGTACTCACCATAACATTCCATGTTGATAGTCCATCTCACCCTTCATTTTTACATATGGGTTCGAAGCCGATCCTCGGCTCCGACTCAACCGATTTTCAAGCTCAAAGACTTCTGGTTGGCTCGTGGCTAAGAAGGTTTCGAATGGTGCACCAGTGCAATCCCCAGATCTTGTTTGCTGCTTGCTAGAAACAGAAAAAACCCCCCTAACTAACAAACCAATACTAAAGGGTCACCAACCAAGAGAACAGATCTTCCAGGCTGGGGGCAGGTTGGTAAAAATGAAGGGTGAGATGGACTACCAACATGGAACGTTATGGTGAGCACATAACTTCTTTATGTTAGGTAGTCCGATCTCACCTTCATTTTTACATATGGGACAGTGTCCCTAGTGCTTTATTCTTGGGTGGCTCATTGGAAAATACTCCTGAGCACCGTGGAGCCAAAAGATGCTCTAACCCTGGATGCCAAATCCAACTTATAATGAGTAATAAAGGTGCGAAGTGGTAGCCCAAGTAGCTGCTGAACACATATGATCAAGTGGCACCCTGGCCTGAAAGGCTGCAGAGGTAGACAGAGACCTGGTAGAGTGAGCCTTGATCCTATGGGGTAAAGGTCTGCCCTCCGAATTGTAGATGAAGGCTAAGCAACTAGAAATCTAATTAGACAATGTCACCTTAGAAATTGGTAAGCCCAATCTGGAGTTGGAAAAAGAAACGACTAACTGGTCTGACTTCTGAAATTTTTTGGTCCGTTGCAAATAAAAACTTAGCTGTCTATGAACGTCCAGCTGGTGGAAAAGATATTCAGCTGCATTACAATGATTGGGAAAGAAAACTGGAAGCTCAATGGACTGATTTAAGGTTGCAGTAGAACAAACTTTGGGAACAAACGAAGGATTGGTACGTAAAGATACCCTGTCCTTATGAAAGATTAAATAAGGTGGCTTAATAGACAGGGCTTGTAGCTGAGATACATGTCTGGCTGATGTAATAGCTACTAAAAACACAGTTTCCAAGACAAATATTTTAAAGAAGATGAGTGAGAAGGTTCAAAGGGAGGAGATGTCAATTTGGACAACACAAACTTAAAGTCCCAAGAAGCCACAGGTTCTTGTAATGGTGGTCTCAGTAAAGTGGATCCTCTCAAGAAAGTCTTGCATAGCTTATGAGACATAGGTTGGCATTTGGAGACCCTAAATAAAAATGAGAGATTGCCGCCAATTGCACTCTGATGGTGGCTGTGGCAGATCCCTGCTGAATAAACTCCAAAAGGAATTCCAGAATCACGGGAATGGGAGTGGTGTAAGGATCCATGTTCATTTTCTGTGCCCAAATAGAAAACATTTTCCATTTACTGTCATACAGCCTTCTGGTTGAGGGTTTATGCGAGGATAAGAGAATATGCGACACTGATGAAGAAACATCATGAAGCCTGACTAGAGATGGAACTGGAGCAGCCATGCTATCAATTTGAGGGTATGGAGAGCAGGATGTAAGGAACCCGACATGTACGTCAATAGATCTGGAACTGGGTCCAGAATCCAAGGATCTTCCAGGAGAAGAGGCTCGAGGAAGGGGAACCAGACCTGCGGAGGCCAGTAAGGGGCAATGAGGATCAAATTGCTTCCCAGCCGATTGGCTTTCTGAATCACTTTGGGGATAAGAGGGAATGGAGGAAAGGCATATAGAAGTCCCATGTGCCAATCGTGGACCAGAGAGTCTCTGGGTGTTTCCCTCGGAGGGGGAATTAGGGAAAAATAACTGCTGCACTTGGCATTGACTGGGCTGGCAAAAAAGGTTGCAGCAAGGCTGGCACCATCTCCAGAAAATCTGTTCCACTATTTCCCGTTTCAGAGACCACTCATGAGGCAGTAAGACTGCCCAGCTTAGCTTGTCGGCTACCACACTGGTTGTCCCCAGAATGTACATTGCCACCAGAAAGCACTGGGAAGAAATCGTCCATTCCCAAACTTGCATGGCCTCTCGACAGAGTGGGTAAGATCTGGTACCGACCTGTTTGTTGATATACCACACAACCGACGTTGTCCGATTGTATCACAATCGTCCCTGGAGGAAGAAGGTCCTGAAGTGCTTGCAATGCCAGAAGCACTGCCCTCATCTCCAGAACATTGATATGCAGATGAGCCTCGTGTTCTTGCCATGTGCCGTGGACAGTCCTGCCAAGATAATGCCCCCCCCACCTGACATGGAAAGCATCCGTGGTCACAGTGGCAAAGGATTGGGCAGGCACAAAGGGAGCTCCCGTGAACATGTTGTTGGGGTCTATCCACCAATGAAGGTCCTTTTTGCATGATTCCGTCAGCAGGATAGGGTGACTCAGCGGTAGATATTGGAATGACCATTGGGAAAACAGGAGCCATTGGAAAATTCTCATGTGCAACCTGACTAAAGGTATTAACAGAATGGCTGAGGCCATCGTACCGAGAAGTTGAAGAATCCATTTTGCTTTGACCTTCCAAAGCGGAAGACTATGCTGAACTTGTGAGATGAGGTTTTGTGCTCTTTCGGCAAGGATACGAACTGTCATATCCACTGTGTCTACCTCTGCGCCTATAAAAATCACAGATTGCGAGGGCAGTAATGCAGATGTTTCCCAGTTTATGGAGATCCCTAGTTGAGCACAAAGTTGAATGGTGGTGGCGTCCCTGTTTTGGATGAGTAGATGCCTGGTGGGGGGCGGTCAGGAACCAGTCATCCAAATACAGAAACACCTGGAATTTCTGACGTCTCAAGTGAGCTGTCACTACTACCATGCATTTGGTAAACACCCTGGGGGCTGTGGTGAGACCAAAGGGCAGATCACGAAAAGTATAGTTGTGTACCTACCATAAATGTAGATGTTAGAGTTTATTCACTGTTGCAGTCATTACACTTAAGTTATCCTGCTGGCAGGCTACCCACAGTCGGCCAGAGTTCCAAAGTCTAGGTCCGGCATCGGTTGCTGTCGCCTCTTCCCTGACGTCAGTGCGCCAGGGGTATAAAAGATGCAACTGACGCCATTTTCTTCAGTTTTTCTTGCCTCAGATGTCAGGTGCCCCCAATTAGGAAGGCTGTAAAAAAGTATGCCAAAAAGTATGCATGTAGTAAAATAAACATTTCCTTCATCTACAAGCAAATACACCACATAGGTTGTATAGAAGTGAGAAGTACAATAAAGTCCCAGCATAGAAAAGGGGGATGGTGGGTGGGTAACCTGGACTGCAACAGTGAATACACTTGAACATTTACATTTATGGTAGGTACACAACTGTACTATATTCATCGTGTTTCACTGTTGCAGTCATTACACTTGGGTAGAATCCCAAAGCTGAGGTTGGGTGGCCGGTCCTAAATAGGGTTAGGAGAGGCTACCAGGCCCTGCAGAACTGCAGTGGCAAAGCCTGCTCTGGATTTAGAGTAAAGAGGTAAGTGGTAGTGCTTGGTGAAAGTGTGCACTGAACTCCAGGTTGCAGCTTCTAAAATGTCTTTGGTTGGTACTCCTCTGAGAAAGGCAGCTGAAGTGGCTGCTGCTCTGGTAGAATGTGGTCTAATGCCCTTAGGTGCTGATTTGCCATGTTGTGCATAGCAGAAGCGAATGCAGTGTCCTATCCATTTTGAAATTGTCTGCTTTGAGATAGGCTTTCCTTGTGATCCTGCAGCATAAGCTACAAACAGTTGCTCAGTTTTTCTGAAAGCTTTTGTTTTGTCCAAGTAGAATCGTAGCTGTCTGTGCATGTCCAAGGTGTGCAGAAGTCTCTCCCCCTTATTCTGGGGATTTGGATAGAAAGTTGGCAAATGAATGGTTTGGTTAAGAGCCACACTGGAAATCACCTTTGGCATAAATGTTGGGTTTGTCCTCAGTGAGACCCTGTCCTGATGAAAAATGATGAAAGGTTCCACTGCCATTAATGCCTGTAACTCTGAGACTCTTCTTGCTGAAGTTATTGCTAGGAGCAGAGCAGTTTTCCATGATAAGAATTTTATATCAGCAGTGCTGGCTGGCTCAAAAGGAGGCAGAGTGACGTTTTCTAAAACAAAATTGAGGTTCCAAGTAGGTATTGGTGCTCTCCTTGGGGGTCTTATGTTTTTTGCCCCTCTGAGGTACTGTTTTAGCAGGGGATGCGAAAAAATAGGCGGTTCCATATTGTAATGTGCTGAAATGGCAGAGGTATGGATCTTAATAGATGAAAAGGATAGGCCTTTGTCCAGCATCTCAGTTAGGTATTGTAAAACCTGAGGAATATTTGGAACAAGTGGTTCAAGCCCTTGTGCCTGGTTCCAAGCACAGAATCTCTTCCATTTTTCTGTGTAAGATTTCCTAGTGCTGGGCCTCTTGGCTTCTAAAATGACATCCATAACAGCTTTAGAAAAAGGTATGGTCTGAGTGGCTATATTATCTGCTATGCAGCCAGATTTATGGTTCTGAGTTGACTGTGCAGAATCTGATTGTTTTGTTGAGTCAGAAGATGAGGAATTCGAGGTAAAGGCCAGGCTAGGCCTTAAGACAAAGTCTTTAGGATTGGGTACTAGTGCTGGTGTGGTCAGTCTGGGGCAATCAGGATCATTTTTGGCTTCTCTTGTCTGACTTTTAGTAGCACCTTGGGAAGATGAGGCAGTGGAGGAAAGGCATAAACTGTCAGGGTTTTCCACCTGAATGATAGAGCATCCACTTTCCATGCTTGTGAGTGATAAGTTCCTGTGCAGAATTTTTGTAGTTGGCAGTTGTGAGGGGAGGCAAAAAGATCTATGTCTGGGCGTCCCCATTTCCTTGTTATCATGCTGAAGACCTGTGGATTTAGTTTCCATTTGTGAGGATCCATGACATTTCTGCTTAGTTCGTCTGCCAGTGTGTTTTTTGTTCCTGGCAGGAATTGTGCCTGCAGATGTACCTGATAGGTCAGTGCTGTATTCCACAAAGTCATGGCTTGTCTGCAGAGAGGGTAGGAATGCGTGCCCCCTTGCTTGTTTATGTACCACATAACTGTGGTATTGTCCATCTTTAGTAGTAGTTGTCCTGGATGCAGTAGATCCTTGAAAGCTGTCAGAGCATTCTGTACAGCTAGCATCTCTTTTTGATTGATGTGAAGATGCATTTGTTCCTTGGGCCATGTGCCCTGAATACATTTTCCTGCCATGTGTGCTCCCCAGGCATAATCCGATGCATCCGTTGTTATTGTCTGCCTGGCTGTGGGTAATGTGAAAGGCTGTCCCTTGTTGTGGTGACAGACCTGGGACTACCATCGAAACTCCTGTTGAAGGCAGGGAATTAGTTATTATTGTTTCCAGGCTGTGGCAATGTTGAGTCTAAACACTTTTTAGATACCATTGTAATTTCCTCATATGCAGTCTTGCATATGGAATTAGTAGAATGCAGGATGCCATGAAGCCCAGGGCCTGCAGAATTTTTCTTGCAGGGTGCTGGGTCTTTGTTGCCATCATTTGAAAGTAATGAGTCAGTTGCCTTTGCTTGTCTGGCATGAGATAAGCCATCTGGGCAGTTGTATTTAAGCTTGCATCCAGGAATATTATCTCTTGAGAGGGCACTAGTTTTGATTTATTTTCGTTTACTGTGTACCCTAGGCAAATTAGTAAGCTTTTTACAAACGCTAGATGTTTTAGTAGAATGTCCTTGCTCTCTGCTTGAATAAGGCAGTCGTCCAAGTATGGATATATTTGAATTCCTTTTTGTCTGCAAAATGCAATTACTGGTGCCAGGCATTTCATGAAGACCCTGGGCACAGTAGATAAGCCAAAGGGCAGTGCAGAGAATTGTCTTGAGTAGAATCCTTGACCCTGTTCTTGATGTGGTACTCTTTGAATAGCTCCTATATCCATGAGGGCAGCAATTTGTTTTTGTGCCTCTGCCCATTGGTTTTGTGGCAGGTCCGGCATACCCTTTGATTTTGGAAGGGTGTGAAAGTGCAACCTGTAACCCTGAGAAAAGTACAGTTTTGTACCTACCATAAATGTAGATGTCCGAACTGGATAGCATCTGCAGTCATAACAACTGGGTTGTCCTGTCGTCAGGCAGCCCTTCGGTCGGCCGGATTCCAAAGTCCGGGTCCGGCTTCGGCTGATGTCGCACTTCACCCGACGTCATCTCTGTTGGTCTTCGGGTATAAAAGCATCAGCCGACGCCATTTTCCTCAGTGTTTCTTGCCCCAGATGCCAGTTGCCCTCTTGGAAGGCTAAATTTTGGGTAAATGCCAATGTTTCCAAAAGATAGAAGGCAAACACAAAAATAAGCATGTATGTACATATATACAAATACACCATAAGAGACTCCCCGCCAGCTAGCTATTAGGAGGGTAAATACCTAGGAGTACCACAGAGGGAAGGAGGGAGGTAATCCTGACTGCAGATGCTATCCAGTTCGGACATCTACATTTATGGTAGGTACAAAACTGTACTATGTCCTTCATGGATGCATCTGCAGTCATAACAACTGGGTAGAATACCATAGCCAACTAGGGGAGGAGGAAGAATAGATTATGGTGTGGTTAGGATCCCTTGCAGTACAGCAGTGGCAAATCCCGCTCGGGATCTGGAATACAGAGGTAAATTATAATGCTTGGCAAATGTATGCACGGAGGTCCAAGTAGCCGCCTCAATAATATCCTTGGTTGCCACTCCTCGTAAGAAGGCTGTGGTAGTGGCTGCTGCCCTTGTAGAATGAGGCCTTATGTTCTGTGGAATTGGTTTTCCATGAAAGGAGTAACAGAATCGTATGCAATTTCCTATCCATTTGGAGATTGTCTGTTTGAAATCGCTTTTCCTTCCCTTCCTGTTGCATAGGCTACAAACAGCTGGTCAGTTTTTCTGTTACTTTTTGTTCTGTCCAGGTAGTAGTGTAGCTGTCTATGTACATCCAAGGTATGCAGCATTCTTTCCCCTCTGTTTTGTGGGTTTGGGAAGAAGGTAGGTAGGTGGATTGCCTGGTTTAAAGACACTCTGGATACCACCTTAGGCATAAATGTAGGATTAGTCCTCATGGACACTCTATCTTGGTGGAAGATTAGGAAGGGTTGTACTGCCATTAGGGCCTGAAGTTCAGAAACCCTTCTTGCTGAGGTTATTGCCAGTAGGAAAGCAGTTTTCCACGATAGATGCTGCAGGTCTGCTGTTGCTGCTGGTTCAAAGGTGAGTGTCAACTTTTCCAGCACAAAGTTCAAATCCCAAGCTGGCAATGGTGGTTTCCTTGGAGGTTTTACATTCTTGATCCCTCTGAGGAACTGCCCGAGTAAAGGATGTGAAAAGACAGGTGGATCAAAGCTGTATTCTGCTGGAATAGCTGATGCATGTATCTTGATGGAGGAATAGGACAGGCTGTATGTAGAAGCTCTGCCAAATACTCCAGAATGTTAGCAATGTCTATATTGGACACATCTTTTCCTCTTTCAGCACTCCAAATGACAAACCTTTTCCATTTTCCTGCATAGTTCCTTCTTGTTGAAGGTCTGCGGGCTTCAAGGATAATGTCTTTAACCCTTTGGGAAAGCTCTGGATTAGTTGCTGCTATGTGATGTTCCATGCAGTCAGTTGCAAAGTTTTTAGGTTTGGATGCATGATGCTGTAGTTGTTCTGGGTTAACATCAAAGGCATCAGGGGTATTGGCCATATTTTGTCCCGAGACATGCTCCTCAGCAATGGGTACCAGTGTTGTCTTGGCCAGTTTGGAGCTATCAGGGTTATCCTTGGACGTTCCTCCTTGATTTTAGTAATACCTTGTGTATCAAGGGAAGAGGTGGGAATGCATATGCTGTCAGACCTTTCCAGCTGAAGGAGAGCGAGTCCACTTTCCATGCAAGTGGGTGGGCGTCCTTGTGCAGAATTTTTGAGCTGGTGATTGAGAGGCGAATAGATCTATCTGTGGCATTCCCCATTTCTTTGAGATTGTCTTGATGATGTCCTTGTGTAGCATCCATTCGTGAGCATCCGAGGTGGTTCTGTTAACATGTCTGCTAGAGTATTCTCCTTTCCTGGTACGAACATTGCCTGTAACTGGATGTTGTAGCTGAGCGCCAGGTTCCAAAGGTCCAAAGTCATTCTGCATAGGGGGTATGAATGAGTGCCTCCCTGTTTGTTGATGTACCACATGACTGTGGTGTTGTCTGTCCTTATCATCAAATGTCCTGCTTTGAGGAATGGTCTGAATTTTTGGATTGCCAGCTTTACTGCCAGCATTTCTTTTAGGTTGATGTGCAAATGGAGCTGGTCCTGTGTCCACAATCCTTATGCATTTGTCCAGCATGTGAGCCCCCCATCCTAGGTCTGAGGCGTCTGTTGTGATGGTTTGGCTTGCTTGATAGTTGTGGAAGGGTAGGCCTGGATTTGACTGGCATTCTTGAGCCCACCATAGGAACTCCTGTTTTAGGCATGGGATTAGAGGAATTTCTGCTTCTAGGCTGTGCCTGTGTTGGGACCATAAATTCTTTAGGTACCACTGTAGTTTTCTCATATGTAGTCTGGCATGTGGAACCAAGATTATGCAGGATGCCATGAAGCCCAAGGCCTGTAGAACTTTTCTTGCTGTTAGCTTGTTCTGTTTTGTTAGTGCCAAGAAGTAAAGAGGAGTTCTTTTTGTTTTCTGCAGTTAGGAATGCCATTTGTTTTACTGTGTCCAATTCCAGCCCAAGAATGTCCTTGTTTGGGATGGTATCAGCCTTGACTTATGTAAATTGACTGTGTATGGGAGTGCATGTAGCAAGTAAATGAGCCTTTGAAAATCTGTTGTCAGCTTGCTTTTGTTGTCCCCTGTAGCAGACAGTCGTCCAGGTATGGATAAATTTGGATTCCTGTAGTCTGCAGTGGGCGATTACTGATGCCAGGCATTTGTGAATACTCTGGGCAGTAGATAAGCCAAAGGGCAATGCTGAGAATTGATAGTGCTCTGATCCTGCAAGAAATCTGAGGTATCTTCTGCAAATTGGTCGTATGGGGACGTGCAGGTATGCCTCCTTGAGATCTAGAGTTACCAGCCAGCACTCCTTGCCCAGCATGGGAAGAAGTTGCTGGAGGGTCAGCATTTTGAATTTTGGGACAATGATGTATGTATTTAAGATGGACAGGTCAAGAATAGGTCTCCAGCTTTTTTCCTTTCTTGGAACTAGGAATAGTTTAGAGTAGAATCCTTTGCCTTGTTCTGTTATTGGCACTTTTTCCACAGCTCTCATCTTTGTTAGTTGCATTATCTGCTGTAGAGCTTCTGTTTTTTGGTTTGGAGGCAGGTTTGGCATTCCTCTTTTGACTGGTAAAGTGTGTAAGTGGAACCGGTATCCTTGGTCTATGGTTTGCAGAATCCACTTGTCTTTTGTGATATAGTGCCAGTTTTTCGAAAATAAGGTTAATTTTCCGCCTAATGGTGCTGCTATTTGTTCCCTGGTAGGCGGACTTAGAATCAAGTCACTGTGCTGTTGTAGTGGCAGTGGCTGTGTCTGTGCCTCTGTTATTACCTTGCCACTGTCGTCCTCTGTAGGCACCCCCTCTGGATTGATTTCTGCCTCTGGGACGTCTATTCCTGCCCCTTTGGGATCTTGTGGAGTCAGGAAAGGACCAATTTTGGCAGGCCAGTTCCTGCTAAACCTTGGGGTTGAACCTGCAAGAAATCTTTAACCGTTTGTACAGATTTTGCCTTTTCTTCCATTTTCTTCATTACCTGCTGGGCAGGTGTACCAAACAAACTGGCCTTATCCATAGGTGCATCTAATAACTTAGCTTTAACATGATCCGGTAAGACCTGTTCCTTCAGCCATGCATGTCTTCTTATCACTGTGCCAGTCATGGCTGATCTAAATGAAGCCTCCAGTGCATCATAGCCACATTTTAAGGAATGGTTACTAACCTGTTGTATGTTATTTACCATTTCTAATATATATTTCTTATCTATAGAGTCATCAGAGGATAGCTTTAGTTAACTGATCAAGCATAAACTCTTGGTATTGTATCATGTGAAACTGACAATTTAAAGCTCTAGCTGAGAGAGTAGCGGAGGTGTAAACCTTTTTGCCCCATCTGTCTAAAGACCTGGCTTCCCTTTGAGAAGGAATAGGGTTTTGCTGTGGTCGAGGCTGCTGCCTTAGGCCCCTGGGATATGGTTTCGGGTCTGCAAGTGGGGCCTTGTATAAGTGGTGATGAGTGTCTGGAACCCTGTAAAAATCTGTCTGTGCATGTCCAAGGTGTGCAGAAGTCTCTCCCCCTTATTCTGGGGATTTGGATAGAAAGTTGGCAAATGAATGGTTTGGTTAAGAGCCACACTGGAAATCACCTTTGGCATAAATGTTGGGTTTGTCCTCAGTGAGACCCTGTCCTGATGAAAAATGATGAAAGGTTCCACTGCCATTAATGCCTGTAACTCTGAGACTCTTCTTGCTGAAGTTATTGCTAGGAGCAGAGCAGTTTTCCATGATAAGAATTTTATATCAGCAGTGCTGGCTGGCTCAAAAGGAGGCAGAGTGACTTTTTCTAAAACAAAATTGAGGTCCCAAGTAGGTATTGGTGCTCTCCTTGGGGGTCTTATGTTTTTTGCCCCTCTGAGGTACTGTTTTAGCAGGGGATGCGAAAAAATAGGCGGTTCCATATTGTAATGTGCTGAAATGGCAGAGGTATGGATCTTAATAGATGAAAAGGATAGGCCTTTGTCCAGCATCTCAGTTAGGTATTGTAAAATCTGAGGAATATTTGGAACAAGTGGTTCAAGCCCGTGTGCCTGGTTCCAAGCACAGAATCTCTTCCATTTTTCTGCGTAAGATTTCCTAGTGCTGGGCCTCTTGGCTTCTAAAATGACATCCATAACAGCTTTGGAAAAAGGTGTGGTCTGAGAGGCTATATTATCTGCTATGTAGCCACATTTAAGGTTCTGAGTTGACTGTGCAGAATCTGATTGTTTTGTTGAGTCAGAAGATGAGGAATTCGAGGTAAAGGCCAGGCTAGGCCTTAAGACAAAGTCTTTAGGATTGGGTACCAGTGCTGGCGTGGTCAGTCTGGGGCAATCAGGATCATTTTTGGCTTCTCTTGTCTGACTTTTAGTAGCACCTTGGGAAGAAGCGGCAGTGGAGGAAAGGCATAAACTGTTAGGGTTTTCCAGCTGAATGATAGAGCATCCACTTTCCATGCTTGTGGGTGATAAGTTCTTGTGCAGAATTTTTGTAGTTGGCAGTTGTGAGGGGAGACAAAAAGATCTATGTCTGGGCGTCCCCATTTCCTTGTTATCATGCTGAAGACCTGTGGATTTAGTTTCCATTTGTGAGGATCCATGACATTTCTGCTTAGTTCGTCTGCCAGTGTGTTTTTTGTTCCTGGCAGGAATTGTGCCTGCAGATGTACCTGATAGGTCAGTGCTGTATTCCACAAAGTCATGGCTTGTCTGCAGAGAGGGTAGGAATGCGTGCCCCCTTGCTTGTTTATGTACCACATGACTGTGGTATTGTCCATCTTTAGTAGTAGTTGTCCTGGATGCAGTAGATCCTTGAAAGATGTTAGAGCATTCTGTACAGCTAGCATCTCTTTTTGATTGATGTGAAGATGCATTTGTTCCTTGGGCCATGTGCCCTGAATACATTTTCCTGCCATGTGTGCCCCCAGGCGTAATCCGATGCATCCGTTGTTATTCTCTGCCTGGCTGTGGGTAATGTGAAAGGCTGTCCCTTGTTGTGGTGACAGACCTGGGACCACCATCGAAACTCCTGTTGAAGGCAGGGAATTAGTTATTATTGTTTCCAGGCTGTGGCAATGCTGAGTCCAAACACTTTTTAGATACCATTGTAATTTCCTCATATGCAGTCTTGCATATGGAATTAGTAGAATGCAGGATGCCATGAAGCCCAGGGCCTGCAGAATTTTTCCTTGCAGGGTGCTGGGTCTTTGTTGCCATCATTTGAAAGTAATGAGTCAGTTGCCTTTGCTTGTCTGGCATGAGATAAGCCATCTGGGCAGTTGTATTTAAGCTTGCACCCAGGAATATTATCTCTTGAGAGGGCACTAGTTTTGATTTCTTTTCGTTTACTGTGTACCCTAGGCAAATTAGTAAGCTTTTTACAAACGCCAGATGTTTTAGTAGAATGTCCTTGCTCTCTGCTTGAATAAGGCAGTCGTCCAAGTATGGATATATTTGAATTCCTTTTTGTCTGCAAAATGCAATTACTGGTGCCAGGCATTTCGTGAAGACCCTGGGCACAGTAGATAAAACAAAGGGCAGTGCAGAGAATTGTCTTGGAATAAAATCCTTGACCCTGTTCTTGATGTGGTACTCTTTGAATAGCTCCCATATCCATGAGGGCAGCAATTTGTTTTTGTGCCTCTGCCCATTGGTTTTGTGGCAGGTCCGGCATACCCTTTGATTTTGGAAGGGTGTGAAAGTGCAATCTGTAACCCTGAGAAACAATATTCAGTACCCATTTGTCCTGGGTGATTATGTGCCAATTCTGTGAGAAAAGTGCTAGCTTTCCCCCTAAGGGTGCTGCCAAAAGATAAGTGCGTGGCATCTGTAGAGGGAAGTCATTGGGACTGTTTCCTATAAGGTTGTGATTTGTCTTCTCCTCCTTTGGGAGCTGAAGCACCCCATTGTTTAGGTCTAAGAGAGCCTTGGAGCTGAGATCTGCCTCTTAGGCGTCTGTATCTGCCTCTTTGCGGCCTGTCTGCCACCGGAAAGGACCCATTTTTAGAAGGCCAATTTCTGCTAAATCGAGGCGGCTGTACCTGTAAGAAATCCTTCACTGTTTGCATAGAATTTGCCTTATTCTCCATTTTCTTTAATACCTCTTCTGCCTTAACACGAAACAAGATATCCTGCTGTAAAGGAGCATCCAATAATTTTGCCTTAACATGATCAAATAAACCTTGTTCTTTTAACCAAGCATGCCTTCGAATCACAGATCCTGTAACTGCGGCTCTACAAGAAGCCTCTAATGAAT
The DNA here is from genome assembly GCF_019279795.1 of Protopterus annectens. Lineage (NCBI taxonomy): Eukaryota > Metazoa > Chordata > Ceratodontiformes > Protopteridae > Protopterus > Protopterus annectens. The sequence continues at coordinate 831,712,901 of NC_056728.1, read as the reverse complement.
CAAAACCACATTGCAGAGTATGTTTTCCCACTTGTTTAGCTGCATGCAATAAATCCTGCATCTCCTTGTAGTCAGGACTTTCTGAGCTTGTAAGCATTTTCTGTTTTAACAGAGACATTAAATATTGTTGGTATTTAAGCATGTGGAACTGGCAATTTAATGCCCTTACTGCTAAAGTTGCAGAAGTGTAAACTTTCTTCCCCCATCTATCTAATGCTATTGAATCCCTGTCAGAGGGAACTGGATTTTTAGCAGTGGAAGCCTTTACCCCTTTGGGACCCTGGGAAATAGTTTCTGGGTCAGCAGCAAGGTTTTTATAAAGAAATTTGTGAGAGTCAGGGACTCTGTAGTACCTATCTAGCTTGACTGGTGCTGGGAGCAAAGAATCAGGTGTTAAACTGGATTCAGAGAATACATCATCCACAATATCTAACACAGGTGGAATAGCAAGGGGCCTGTGCTGAGGCAATAAAAGAAAATCTCTAAGCCTATTCTTGGATTCTGAATAATCCTGGCTCTCCCAATGGAAATGCTCCCTCATGGTATGTAAAATTTCCCCAAAAGAGTAATCCTCAGGAGGAGAGGCTGAAGGGATAGATTCTTCAGCATCAGAGACCTCACAGGGGGGTAAAGAGTATCCTTGGTCTGAAGAGGAATCAGAAGAAATGGAAACCTGGTCAGAGGAATCAGTCTGTATCCTGCCTAGGCCTTTTATCAGGAGGGGGATGGGAACCCCTGATCAGAGTAATTAGGTCTTCGGACATTTTGAGCATCTGTTTTTAGGCATGGATGCCTGCCCAGGTGAATGCTGTACTTGTTTCTTTGTCTTTAATGGAGTTTTAGACTATGTTATTGTTTTGATGGTAAGCTGTGAAGGTCTGAAAACACCCTCAGAAGCTGATGCCTGCTCAGCAGCTCCGGACCCATCTGAGGGGTTAATTTCCATAGGCCCAATACCTTGAGTTTCCAGAGGCCTAGAAATCTCCACGTGGGAGTCGGAGGCGGCCTGTGGCTCTGAGGTAGCGGGTGTCAGGGGCTGCGAAAGTGCCTCACTGAGAACCGGCGACTGGCCTAAAAGAGGCTTCGTCAGTTTTGGACCTCGGATGCCTGTCCTTATTTTGTCTTTGGGATTTTTGTGTATTCCAGTCGTCGGCTGTTCCGACAGCATGGTATAATTGAACCTTCAGCCAAAATAATAGTGAGCAAAATCAAACCGACGTTTAATAGTGTGCTTGTTAAATCTAGCACAAAATCAACAACTAGTGACGTCGTGGCCTGGGCCTAGGCATGGAATACAATAAGAATGAAAATCCTTATGAGGTATTTGCTTCCCATAAGAAATGCAATTATTAACTTTTACTGACATCGGTCTGAGGCAAGAAAAAGTTTCCCCAATGGGGTACTTAGCTTTATTGAAGACTTCGGTTCTGAAATTAGAATTTGAAAATCTCAGGAGTCGGCCGACCGGCACTTGTGAACTGCTTTTGCTTCGGGCACCACGTGGCAAGAAAGACTGAAGAAAATGGCGTCGGCTGCATCTTATATACCCCTGGCGCACTGACGTCAGGGAAGAAGCGACAGCAACCAACGCAGGACCAAGACTTTGGAACTCTGGCCAACTGCGGGACCACCTGATGGCAGGATAACCCAAGTGTAATGACTGCAGCAATGAAACACGATGAACATCAAGAGCCTAAATCCTCTTAGGATTGCTTACAGCTTTTACTTTCCTTATTTTGATTTACAATTTCTTAATACTGGAGTTATACCAGAGGGGGTTATGTCAGAATTTACCATCACAGGCATACAGGTATTGACTTTTCTAGTGCTGGCAAGTGACCGCTGTGAATGTGACAGCCTACTCAGTTTTTGGTCTAAGTGGGAGATTGTTTAGAACTTTACTAAGGTCTTTTGCAAGTTGAAGTAGGTTAATCTTGAAGTCCAAAAGACTCTTAATTTGTTAATGGGACAGTATCATTATGCCTGATAGAGAAGATGATCAATTTGCAGTTATATTTAACCAGGGATGAGATATGGGGAAAACATAAGGGCAGGAGCAGGAATATTGCCCCTGTAAATGCCAATCTGATCTGTTCTCTTGGGGTTCCTTCCTCACCCTCCTAGAGATAAAGTCAATTAGCTTATTAGTGGGCAAAGTAACCCAGAAAGTAGATTGGCCATTTCCAAAGTTTCCAGGAATACTGATTTTTCAGGAAGGATAATCGGAGGATGAAACACCTCTCTGTTTAAGGCGCTCAAGAATGTCTCCATGATTGTCTTCAGGAGGTGATCATGGGGACCCCTCACCTTCTTCAAAATCAGTATCCTTGGTGACTGACTCCTGAGTGGAGTCCAAGTGTCCCCTTTTAAACCTTCTCTTCCTACGGACTTCCTCAGTGGGATACTCCAGTGAAGTATCAGAAGAAATAGTGAAACCCTGCTGGGTGGTCTGGAGACTTTGGGCTAATTGTCCCTGTTCACAGAATGATGTGGCCCAAAGCTCAGAGACTTCTTGGATCCAGAAGGAATATCTGAGGGGTAGGATCCATCAGCTCTGCCAGAGCAGGGAAAAACATCTTCACACCTTAAAGGCAGAACAATCCAGGGAGAAGGAAGACAACAGAGCATAGAAACTGGCCTCTGGCTCATTGACTCCTCTGCCCTGAAGGCAATCTGCCAAAGACAGAAGTTGGAGCCACCCTGTCCAGTGCCAAGGCTCCAAGTGGTAGAGATGGCTCTGAAAACTTTGGAGTGGACTCCAACATCTCTGATCCGACAGGACTGCTTCTGCTCCCAGAGTCATCTGCCTCCAAGGACACTGGAGCTGGTGCACTCAGATATATTCTGATCTAAAGATAAAACCATCTTTGGATCCAAATCAGATGGACCCAGAAGGGGCTCTGAAATGATGCGTTGGATCAGAGAAGGAGCTATTAGTGGAGTGACAGAAGGATGGACTTCCTGACCGCATATGGGGTAGGAGCTTGAATAACTCCCATCTGTATTTACGCTGTGAAAAATCTCATCATACTGTCCACATTGGCTTCAGTTAGACTTCCAGAAGATTGAGAGGATGCCAAGGATGGAGGATTTGGAATGTCGGAGTTCCAGAAATGGAGACAGAACTAAAAGGTAGTTGATCTATAGTGGGAACAGTACCTAGTCCTAAGTAAAGATGACAGATTCAAGGTGCTCAGAGCTGAAGATGAAGTTGTCGGATCTGGCACCGAAACTGTCAAGGGAGTCTTTGGATCTGACTTCTGATTTTTCTTGGGAGGCTCTGAAGGAGGAGTCAAAGATCCCGACAGTTTAGGAGATTTTAAGACATTCTCCTTAGTTTTAGATTTGGAGGGTTGATCTCCAGTAATCACCTCAGAAAAGGGTATTGGAAGCAACCCTTTCAGTACAAGTTTATTTTTATGGTCAGCAACAGCCCATGGATTAAAAATTTGGCATATGCTGCATTCAACCTTTAGATGATCTGGACCTAAACAGTATACTCATAGGGAATGCGCATCCATTAAAGGCAATTTGTGCCCACACTTTTCACATTTTTTGAATCCTGAAGGGCTGTTTTCCGACATTCTAACAGTAAAAAAAAATTATACAGAAAAAGAAAAAAGCTTTTAAGATTACACAAAATGTATAGATCATATAAAAGGGAAAAAAAGGAAGTAAATGCCAACTATGGTAAAAAGGACTACAGCTTGTGTAAAAGAAAAAGGGAGTAAATATCTAAACATACAAGATTTATAAAATAAATTTAAACAAACATACCTCTAGAACAATTTGAGAGCTCTAATTTGATCACGTCTTATTCATGAAGCAGCAAACGAGATCTGGGGTATGTTGGGGTTGGTTCATTATGGGTAAGGGAGCAGCTTGAGAGCTTTTTTGGTGGCCATGAGCTAAAGTAATGGCTGAGTCAGATCCGAGAATCGGATTTGAACCCAACAGTTCCAAAAGGTGAGGACAGAGTGAAAATTGACAGCATCAGATCACACTACTGCAGGCATAATTTCATTTGATTACAATTATGTCACAGAATGTGGGTATGTTTGGGAGAGAGAGAGAAATTTTAGGCAGGAAAGCAACTGACGACTACTGACAAACTGATTACTGTTAAATAACCACATAATCTGCTTGCTAGGGGACCTGTATGGGCATATGCATCTGTGTGATGTATATCCATTTTCTAAACCACTTTCCCCAGTGACAGTTAGTGGTAGCAAGCTGAGCAGGGAAGACAAGACTTCTTTATCTCCAGCTGATGGGAGCACCCTGGTATCTGCTAGCAAGTTAAGACACATTCCTTCTAGCACTCCCAGTTCTGCCATGGGGTTCCAAAACTACCTTAACTAGCTCCTCTCAACCTAGAGGAGCAGTGGCTCTATAAAAAGAGTTCCACACAGACTGGCGAGTGTCTCAATCTCATGGAAAACGAGCCTAACAATCTTGTGGAGAAACTGCATTTTTGTATTTGGTGTATGCAATCATATAGTTTTAGATGGTACCCAAAGCTCATGACCTAAGTCAAGATGGGGCCAATGAACAAATACCAGAGAGCTTTGTTCTGTGACCCAGTTTTCATTACTTCTACTACTGCACCTATCCATTAACTTCCTGATCCAGATTTCAAGGTAAACTCCTTGACAAAGCACAGCTACTTCCCCTAACCTACACACAACAATCTGCTATTTTTCCAGAAAAAAAAAACATGAAATCTAATTTGGAAATGCAAACTTTCATTCTAACTGCTTTACATTCCAGTGAGCTCTGGAAATACCTTATGGCTAAAAAGGACATCATCTTCTGTAAACAAAGCTGCAACATTTACATCCCCACACAAAATACTCTCCTGACCTTGGCTGCACCTTGCTACCCTGGCCCATGAAAAATAAAAAGGAGAGAGAAGACACATCCAGGAAACACCCCCCAAGCCCACCATGAATGTATTCCTCTTAATCCTAAGAATATGGGCACAACTTTTACTTCTTAAATTAAGGGACCGAATGGCACACAGCAGTCATTAAAGGGCCTTCAACAAGGCATCTCAGGTTATGCAGTTATATTCTTTCTCCAGGTCTTCAAAACATATAGTATGTGGACAGTACTGGGAAACTCTCATGACCCCTCTGATATCTCTATAAGGAAAGAATAGTTGTGTAAAATCTTACCATAACCACAGATATCCCTCTCTTCTATGTTGCTGTATCCTTTACATATGGGTTGTATTCCGCGCAATGACCTAACGTCCGGCCTGTATAAAAGACCTTAGAGCCACTACCTGTATGTGGGATGTCGCACACACATCAGCCATAAAAGGGACACCCGCACGTATCATCTTCAGAATAAGAAAGTTCCATGAGGAAAAACCAAGGGAAGCCTAGAAGGATCATCCTAGGAAAGAGCAAGCTGTAGGGTGGAAGACGGGTGGGATAGAATACTGCAACACAGAAGAGACGGACATCTATGGTTATGGTAAGATTTTACACAACTATTCTATGTCCTATTCAATGCTGCAGTATTCTTTACATATGGGAGAGTGCAAGAGCTAAAAGGGTCCCCAGGGAGGCAGACAGAGAAGAGGAACTAAGAGGAAGCATTTTCCAGGAATCCATACAGAATTGCCCTAGCAAATCCTGCTCTGGATCTAGAAACAGTGTACAATTTGTAACATTTTGTAAAGGTGTAAACAGAAGACCAGGTGGCTGCTTTCAAGATGGAATGGGCATCTAGACCCTCAAAGAAGTCCCCTGAGGATGCAACTGACCTACTTTCCATGGAATTCAGAGCAAAGCAAAACAGCCTTAGAAATCCATGAAGATACAGTTTGTTTGGACACAGAGCTGGGTCAGACTTCCTGATAGACTATCTTGTCAAGGTAAAATCTGAGTTGTCTATGCACATCTAAAGTGTGCAAAATCCTCTCACTAAAGGACTGAGGAGAAGGAAGAAAGTAGGCAAGTGAATGGCTTAAGTGACAACTCATTCACAACGTTTGGCATGAAAGTAGGGTTAGTTCTCAAGGATACCCTATCCTTATGTAAGACCAGAAAGGGAGATGTAGCCATTAAAGCTTGAATCTCAGAAACCCTTCTGGCAGGGGTCAAGGCTAAAAGAAGCACTGTTTTCCATGTACAAAACATTAGGGAAGCAGAAGCTGCTGGTTCAAAAGGGGCCTGGGTAAGTCTTTCCAGCACACAGTTGAAGTCCCAGGGAGGAGGTACTGGTTTCCTAGGGGTCTTAAGTATAGGATGTCTTTTAGGAAAAAAACTTGACTTCCAGACTGGAAGCTAGAGGAGGAGTCGGAGGCAAACAGGCAGACAAAGCAGAGCAATGGACTTTAACTGAGGGTAAAGCAAGACCCCTACTGAGCAACCCACACAGGTAGGAAAGCACTAGGGGAATGTCCACACCAAAGGGATCCACTTTCCTGTTTTGGCACCAAATAGAAAATCTTCTCCCCTTGGAAATAAGATTTTCTAGTAGTGGGTTTCCTGGCTTCCTGCAAAACCCTTAGCACATTCTTAGAGAATAGGTGCCTGAAAGGGATCAAAGGTTGATCACCCACAGGGTCAACTGTAAAGATAGCAGATGAGGGTGAATCAATGATCCCTTGTCCTGAGTGAGTAGGTCCAAGCCAGTGAGGCAACTTGTAGTGATGACCACTGACTAATTGCAGAAGAGGGAACCAGTGCTGTCTTGGCCAAAAGGGACTCACTAATACGATTTTGGATTTGTCCTGTTGGATTTTCAATAGGACTTTCTGAATTAAGGGGAAGGGGGGGGCATCCCCTTCCATGAGAAGGACAGAGCATCCACCCTCCACACTTGAGGATGAGGAGCCCTGGCACAAAAACGAGGAAGCTGTCTGTTCATAGGGGAGGCAAATAGGTCCAGTTCTGGAACACCCCACCAGTGAACTAGGTCCAGGAACATATCCCCATGGAGCATTCACTCGTGACATTGTGTCATGGATCTGCTTAATACGTCTGCCACAAAGCTCTGAGCTGAGAGAAGATGCAGTTTGCAGAGTTACCTTGCATACGGCAGCCAGTTCACAAGCTTTGATGGCCAAACGACAGACCAGATAGGATTTTGTGCCCCCCTGTTTATGTAACAAAGGGCCATGGTATTGTTTGTGAGAATCTTTAGGGGTCCTGACAAGAATAAAGGGTGAAAGGTCTGTAAGGCTAGCAGTAAGGCCCTCATTTCCCTGATGTTGATATGTTCCTTCCTTTTTAAGGGGACCACAGGCCCTGACCCTTCCTGAAAGCAAATGTTGCTCTGCACCACAAGTCTGAGAAGTCTGTGAAGAGTTGCGGAGCTGGTTGAGGAACCTGAAGAGGTAGGCCAGAATTCTGATTGAGCTACTACATCCACCAACCTAACTCAGCTTTCAGACAGGGAAGAAGGGGGATCATGGCATCTAATGGATGAGCATGCTGATACCAAATTGTCTTTAGAAACCACTGGAACTTTCTCATGTGCAGCTTTGCAAACGGCAACATGGGAATAGCAGAGGTCATGAACCCCAGCAGTCTCAAACTCCCTGGCTGTGAAAAGGAGAGGCATAAGACCTTCCATGAATGCCCTGAGACAGGCTGCTTTCTCCTGTTGGAGAAAAAAACCCTCATCAAATCCATGTGAAACCTGCACCCTAGGAATATAAGATCCTGACATGGTGTTTTTTGAGATTTATTGTGAAACCCAGTGTCTGCAGAAAGGGGATGGCTAGGTTCAGATGCTCAGTTAAGAGGTCTGGGCTGCTGGCAAGAAACAGCAGATCATCCAAGTATGGGTAGACTTGAAGTCCTTTTAGTCTAAGTATGCAATGGCTGGGGCTAGGCACTTTGTGAATACCCTTGGAGCAGTAGAAGGGCCAAAGGGCAAGGCAGTAAACTGAAAGTGCAAAGAACCCACTGAGAAACGGAAAAATCTTCTGAAGCGGGGGTGTATAGGGATAGGCAGCTATGCATCCTTGAGATCCAGAGAAGCTAAGAAACCTTGAGGGGTACCAGGGCAACACAGCACGAGGGTACAACATTCTGAAGGAAGGCACCACCAGGAAGGTGTTTAACAGGGAGAGATCCAAGATAGGCCTCGTCTAGGTTGGCTCCTAAGAAAGTAATTTGCTGGGATGGCTGCAGTCTTGACTTTCGGAAGTTGACTGTGTATCCCAGAGCTTGTAGCAATTGAATGACATAATCCAAGTTTTTTGTCAAAATCAGTTTGTCGTCCGCTTGTATGAGGCAGTCGTCCAGGTACAGGTAGATTTGGAACCCTGGAGCCTGCAATGAGCAATTACTGAAGCCAGGCATTTTGTAAACACTCTGGGCGCAGTAGATAAGCCAAATGGCAATGCTGAGAATTGATAATGCTCCGGCCCTGCAAGAAATCTGAGGTATCTTCTGCAGCTGTGTCTTATAGGGACATGCAGGTATGCCTCCTTGAGGTCCAGAGTAATCAGCCAAGACCCCTTGCCCAGCACGGGAAGGAGTTGCTGTAAGGTCAGCATTTTGAACTTTGGTACTATGAGAAAGGTGTTTAATGCGGACAAATCCAGTATTGGTCTCCATTGTGTTTCTTTTCTTGGAACAAGGAACAGTCTTGAGTAAAACCCTGGCCTTGTTCTTGTTGTGGAACTTTTTCTATTGCATTGATCTGAGCAAGCAGAGAAATTTGCTTGAAAGCCTCTGCCCTCTGGTTTTTGGTAGGTTTGGCATGCCTTGTTTCCTTGGTAAGGTATGAAAGTGGAACCTGTAGCCTTGGTCTATAATGTCCAAAATCCATTTGTCCTTTGTCAATCTGTGCCAATTGTCTGAAAACAGAGATAATTTTCCGCCCAAGGGAGCTTCTGTTTGCTCTTTGGTAAGCGGAAGTAGAGGGAAGTCATTGGGATTGTCCCTGCGGGGCAGGAGAAGCCCCTGTGTCACTTCTTTGGTTTGCTGGTTGCCATTGTCGTCCCCTGTAGGAACCTCTGTATTGTCCTCTTCCTCGGCCACGCCTGCCTTTGCCCCTTTGAAATCTTTCAGGATTAGGAAAGGACCAGTTTTTTGAAGGCCAATTCCTGCTGAATCTGGGTGGCTGAACCTGGAGGACTGTCTGAACTGACTTGGCTTTTTCCTCAATGGTCTTTAATACATCTTTAGCATTAGTACCAAAAAGCTTGTTCTTTTCCAAGGGTGCATCAAGGAGTTTTGCCTTAACGTGATCTGGTAGAGGTTGTTCTTTTAACCATGCATGTCTACGAATGACCGCCCCTGTCATAGCTGCCCTACATGAAGCTTCCAATGCATCATATCCACACTGAAGGAAGTGATTGCTAACTTGCTGAGAGTTGTGTACAGTCTCCTGCAAAGATTTCCTATCTAAAGGATCAGGAGAGGCCAAAGTTTTCTGTAAATCATCTAACAGGAAATCCTGATATTGAAACATATGAAAGAGACAATTGAGAGCTCTCATAGATAAAGTAGTGGAGGTGTAAACCTTCTTCCCCCACCTCTCTAATGACCTAGCTTCCCTGTTGGAAGGCAAAGGATTTTTGGAGGTGGTAGCTGAAAACCTTTCGCCCCTGTGAAATAGTTTCTAAATCAACAGCATGGGCCCTAAAGAAATGAGAATGTGTTTCAGGAACTCTATAGTATCTGTCCGGCTTGGCAGGAGCAGGAGGGAGAGCATCAGGGGTAACACTGGAGTCAGAGTATAAATCATCCAAAACATCAAGCACAGGAGGTATAGCTAAGGGCCTGTGCTGGGGCTTTTAAGGAAGGTACTAAGCTTTCTGGAATCAGAAAATTCCTGGCCTTGCCACTTGAAATGTTCCCTCATGGAATGCAGAACTTTCCCAAAAGAAATATCCTCAGGAGGGGAGGCCGAGGGGATGGAGTCCTCTGCATCTGAGTCCTCGTAGGTCTGGAAAGGCTCTTCCTGGCTATTGAGGCCAGAGGCCTCAGAATCTTCATCTGAAGGGAGAGGGTCAGTGGGCTCAACCCTGGGCCTCTTATCAGGAGGAGGCTGGGATCCTCCCTCAGGATGGGCCTGGGAACCTCTGATCATGGAGATTAAGTCTGCTGCCATAGTCATGATTTGTGTTTCAGGAGTAGGCTGAGGTAAGGCTTTAGCAATAAGGTGCTTGGTCTTGCTGGCTGCCTTAGCACGTGTGTAGGCCTTGATAGACATGGACATGGGAGGCCTAGCAGCTCCACGTGCAGGAGTGACCTTATCCACAGCAATGGTCTCGGGCATTTCCTCGGTTTCAGTATCCGGAGGAAAATTAATAACTGGCATAGGTGTGGTCTCCGGTATCGGAGGAATTGGTAATGCGGTGTCTTCAGTTCGGAGCGGTGAAATAACTGCCTCAGAGGGAACCGGGGCACTCGCGGCAGGTTTTGGCGTGGTGTCGGTGGAAGACGCGGGCCGAGGATGGCGGTCCCGGTCTTTACGTTTTTTAGGAGTCTGCGATGTCGGTAATTCCGACGGCATCTTGTAATCGAATTTTTCACCGAAAAAGTCTTCAGCTTAACTCCGGCACCTGAGAGTGCGCTTGTTGAAACGAGCACAGGCGACGCAGGCCGAGACGTCGTGGTCTGGGCCAAGGCAAGGAAGGCAGTAAGAGTGGAAATCCTTATGAGGTATTTGTTTACCACAAAACAAACAATTATTCACTTTTTCAGTAATTTCTGACATCGGCTGAGGCAAGAAAAGGTCCCCAACGGGGTACTTATCTTTTTTGTTGACTTCGGATCGAAGAATACAGGAGCTGACCGACCGGCACTTGCGAACTGCTTCTGCTTCAGGCACCGCGCGGCAAGAAAGACTGGGGAAGATGGCGTCGGCTGATGCTTATATACTCCTGCCGCTTTGACGTCGGAGAGAAATGTGACATCAGCCGACGTCGGACCCAGACTTTGGAATCCGGCCGACCGAGGGCTGCCTGAGGCAGGACAACCCATATGTTATGACTGCAGTTGCATTCTTGAAGGACATCTGCATTTTTGTATTTGGTGTATGCAATCATATACTTTTAGATGGTACCCAAAGCTCATGACCTAAGTCAAGATGGGGCCAATGAACAAATACCAGAGAGCTTTGTTCTGTGACCCAGTTTTCATTACTTCTACTACTGCACCTATCCATTGGTTAACTTCCTGATCCAGATTTCAAGGTAAACTCCTTGACAAAGCACAGCTACTTCCCCTAACCTACACACAACAATCTGCTATTTTTCCAGAAAAAAAAACATGAAATCTAATTTGGAAATGCAAACTTTCATTCTAACTGCTTTACGTTCCAGTGAGTGCTGGAAATACCTTATGGCTGAAAAGGACATCATCTTCTGCAAACAAAGCTGCAACATTTACATCCCCACACAAAATACTCTCCTGACCTTGGCTGCACCTTGCTACCCTGGCCCATGAAAAATAAAAAGGAGAGAGAAGACGCATCCAGGAAACACCCCCCCCAAGCCCACCATGAATGTATTCATCTTAATCCTAAGAATATGGGCACAACTTTTACTTCTCAAATTAAGAGACCGAATGGCACACAGCAGTTATTAAAGGGCCTTCAACAAGGCATCTCAGGTTATGCAGTTATATTCTTTCTCCAGGTCTTCAAAACATATAGTATGTGGACAGTACTGGGAAACTCTCATGACCCCTCTGATATCTCTATAAGGAAAGAATAGTTGTGTAAAATCTTACCATAACCACAGATATCCCTCTCTTCTATGTTGCAGTATCCTTTACATATGGGTTGTATTCCGCGCAATGACCTAACGTCCGGCCTGTATAAAAGACCTTAGAGCCACTGCCTGTATGTGGGATGTCGCACACAGGCACACACATCAGCCATAAAAGGGACACCCGCATGTATCATCTTCAGAATAAGAAAGTTCCATGAGGAAAACCAAGGGAAGCCTAGAAGGATCATCCTAGGAAAGAGCAAGCTGTAGGGGGGGAAGACGGGTGGGATAGCATACTGCAACACAGAACAGACGGACATCTATGGTTATGGTAAGATTTTACACAACTATTCTATGTCCTTCTATTCAATGCTGCAGTATTCTTTACATATGGGAGAGTGCAAGAGCTAAAAGGGTCCCCAGGGAGACAGACAGAGAAGAGGAACTAAGAGGAAGCATTTTCCAGGAATCCATACAGATTTACCCTAGCAAATCCTGCTCTGGATCTAGAAACAGTGTACAATTTGTAACATTTTGTAAAGGTGTAAACAGAAGACCAGGTGGCTGCTTTCAAGATGGAATGGGCATCTAGACCCTCAAAGAAGTCCCCTGAGGATACAACTGACCTACTTTCCATGGAATTCAGAGCAAAACAAAACAGCCTTAGAAATCCATGAAGATAGTTTGTTTGGACACAGAGCTGGGTCAGACTTCCTGATAGACTATCTTGTCAAGGTAAAATCTGAGTTGTCTATGCACATCTAAAGTGTGCAAAATCCTCTCACTAAAGGATTGAGGAGAAGGAAGAAAGTAGGCAACTGAATGGCTTAAGTGACAACTCATTCACAACGTTTGGCATGAAAGTAGGGTTAGTTCTCAAGGATACCCTATCCTTATGTAAGAACAGAAAGGGAGATGTAGCCATTAAAGCTTGAATCTCAGAAACCCTTCTGGCAGGGGTCAAGGCTAAAAGAAGCACTGTTTTCCATGTACAAAACATTAGGGAAGCAGAAGCTGGTAGTTCAAAAGGGGCCTGGTAAGTCTTTCCAGCACACAGTTGAAGTCCCAGGGAGGAGGTACTGGTTTCCTGGGGGTCTTAAGTATAGGATGTCTTTTAGGAAAAAAAGCTTGACTTCCAGACTGGAAGCTAGAGGAGGAGTCGGAGGCAAGCAGGCAGACAAAGCAGAGCAATGGATTTTAACTGAGGGTAAAGAAAGACCCCTACTGAGCAACCCACACAGGTAGGAAAGCACTAGGGGAATGTCCACACCAAAAGGATCCACTTTCCTGTTTTGGCACCAAATAGAAAATCTTCTCCCCTTGGAAATAAGATTTTCTAGTAGTGGGTTTCCTGGCTTCCTGCAAAACCCTTAGCACATTCTTAGAGAATAGGTGCCTGAAAGGGATCAAAGGTTGATCACCCACAGGGTCAACTGTAAAGATAGCAGATGAGAGTGAATCAATGATCCCTTGTCCTGAGTGAGTAGGTCCAAGCCAGTGAGGCAACTTGTAGTGATGACCACTGACTAATTGCAGAAGAGGGAACCAGTGCTGTCTTGGCCAAAAGGGACTCACTATATGATTTTGGATTTGTCCTGTTGGATTTTCAATAGGACTTTCTGAATTAAGGGGAGGGGGGGGCATCCCCTTCCATGAGAAGGACAGAGCGCCCACCCTCCACACTTGAGGATGAGGAGCCCTGGCACAAAAACGAGGAAGCTGTCTGTTCATAGGGGAGGCAAATAGGTCCAGTTCTGGAACACCCCACCAGTGAACTAGGTCCAGGAACATATCCCCATGGAGCATCCACTCGTGACATTGTGTCATGGATCTGCTTAATACGTCTGCCACAAAGTTCTGAGCTGAGAGAAGATGCAGTTTGCAGAGTTACCTTGCATAAGGCAGCCAGTTCACAAGCTTTGATGGCCAAGCGACAGACCAGATAGGATTTTGTGCCCCCCTGTTTATGTAACAAAGGGCCATGGTATTGTCTGTGAGAATCTTTAGGGGTCCTGACAAGAATAAAGGGTGAAAGGTCTGTAAGGCTAGCAGTAAGGCCCTCATTTCCCTGATGTTGATATGTTCCTTCCTTTTTAAGGGGACCACAGGCCCTGACCCTTCCTGAAAGCAAATGTTGCTCTGCACCTCAAGTCTGAGGAGTCTGTGAAGAGTTGCGGAGCTGGTTGAGGAACCTGAAGAGGTAGGCCAGAATTCTGATTGAGCTACTGCATCCACCAACCTAACTCAGCTTTCAGACAGGGAAGAAGGGGGATCATGGCATCTAATGGATGAGCATGCTGATACCAAATTGTTTTTAGAAACCACTGGAACTTTCTCATGTGCAGCTTTGCAAAGGGCAGCATGGGAATAGCAGAGGTCATGAACCCCAGCAGTCTCAAACTCCCTGGCTGTGGAAAGGAGAGGCATAAGACCTTCCATGAATGCCCTGAGACAGGCTGCTTTCTCCTGTTGGAGAAAAAACCCTCATCAAATCCATGTGAAACCTGCACCCTAGGAATATAAGATCCTGACATGATGTTTTTTGAGATTTATTGTGAAACCCAGTGTCTGCAGAAAGGGGATGGCTAGATTCAGATGCTCAGTTAAGAGGTCTGGGCTGCTGGCAAGAAACAGCAGATCATCCAAGTATGGGTAGACTTGAAGTCCTTTTAGTCTAAGTATGCAATGGCTGGGGCTAGGCACTTTGTGAATACCCTTGGAGCAGTAGAAGGGCCAAAGGGCAAGGCAGTAAACTGAAAGTGCAAAGAACCCACTGAGAAACGGAAAAATCTTCTGAAGCGGGGGTGTATAGGGATAGGCAGCTATGCATCCTTGAGATCCAGAGAAGCTAAGAAACCTTAAGGGGGTACCAGGGGCAACACAGTACGTAGGTACAACATTCTGAAGGAAGGCACCACCAGGAAGGTGTTTAACAGGGGGAGATCCAAGATAGGCCTCCAAGGGCCATCTTTCCCTAGAAAACTAGTAACATCCTGGAGTAAAATCCCCTTCCCTGCTGTTCTGGATGCACAGACTGAATTGTGCCTTGGATGGAGAGATGATGTAGAATTGAAGGAAACAGATGAGGTTGACTGGGGGGGGGTTAAGGTATTCCCTAAAAGGGAGGATCTTCCAAGTCATAAAGTACACATCTTGGATAATGGAAATCACTCAGGAATCCCGAGTGATCTCCATCCAAGCTGGGAGTTAATGGGAGAGGCGAAGGAATGGGGGTATGAATTGGAAGATGGTTAAAGGCGTCACAGAGGACTTTGTTTGGGCTAAAAGGGCAGCTGTGGGGGTGACATCCTTAGTCTGAGGGTGCCTCCTAGAAGGCTTCTGGGGTCTAGTTCCAGAGGGAACAGACATGGAGGAACAAGCAGGTTTCCTAACAAAGGAAGTCTTGGCAGTGAAATTTCTATGAAATTTTGGAACTGGTAAAACCAGAAAGTATTTTAAATCCTGGAGCTCCTTGCCTTTTTCCTGCAGTGAGTTAAACAATTCTGCAGCTTGTCATCAGGAAGTGCCTGGAGACGTAGCCAGGAATGTCTTCTCAGAATAGAAGCAGAAGCTGCTGCCCTGCCAGAGGCACTGCATTGTAGCTACACTTGATAAAGTGTCTGGCTACCTGAGAGGAGGATGATAGGAGAAAGGGCTAGAGATGTCACTTCTGAATCTGGCAATGGAGAAAGAGCCTGGGTTGCCTGAGTTAGTAAGGCCACAACATATTTGGACATGTGTGTCTGATATTTAATTGCCCTGAAAGCCAATGTGTAAAAAGTATATACCTTCTTACCCAACCTTTCCAAATTTTTGCTTTCCTTGTCAGAAGGGAGCAACTAGGTAGAAGGAGACAACTGTGAGGATTTAACTTAGGTAATGGAAACCAAAGCAGGGTCAGCTGAGGGGCATTTGAAAGAAATTTGCAATCCTCAGGGACCTTCTAGAAACAAACAATCCGGTCTCATTGGAGCAGGGGCTTGGGAGTCAGGGGTCTTAGAAGCAGCCCTGAACATATCTAAAAAGGCTGGCAGCACTGGAGGGGCTACTGAAGGTGCAGAAGCCTCCACCTGTAAAAGTTCATAATATCTCTTCTATTCTTCTGAGATGTGTGAGGAATGTCACTTAAAAAAATCCCCTCATTTTATTAATTGTTTCCCCAAAGGAAAGCTCCTCCATGGGAGAGTCCCCCCACATTGGCCTCCTTCTCTGGGGAACCATATTCCACAGGGGAGAGAATTTGAGTGGAATATACCAGACAGTCTTCATTAGATGAAGACTCCACAGATTCTGAGTCCTGAATTGGAAGTTCTGCAGGCTGTCCTGGGTTTTGGGATCCGGACAGCTGCACCAGAGAAGAGGCAAAGGCTAGGCCTGCTATGGGTGAAGGTGAAGTCACAGGACTCAAAGCCATCAGTGTCTTAATAAGGCCCTGGGGAAAAACACCCCAAACCAACATTGGGTTAGAGGGAGCTAGGACATACCTAGCCTTTTGCTTCTTTTTCACAGGCCTATCCTGTTGTGGAGAAGTGGCAGTCATAGGCCTAACCTACAGTAGTTCTTTGGACAAGGAAGCTGGAGTAGTTCCTACGTTTTCCACAATTACAAGCCGTGGTTACCCCAAGTCATCTGAAACGGACATCTGCATAGCCTCATACATGTTAGGATCCACACTCCTGATGACTTCCATCCTAGTACTCACTGAGGGAGCAGAGCCTACCTCAGATTGCACCGCCGGATTTTCATCTACCTCAAGGGGAATGTTAGAGGGAGCAGGTGTAGCTAAACAGGATTCAGGTCTTACCTTGCTAACCTTTCTTCCTAACAGGTGGCTCGGAAGTACTTGCGGAACCATCCATAACGTCTCTAGCCAGACGTTTGAGTCACTGGTTTTCCAAGTATAAGTTCAAAGCCAACAGATGACTGCTCAAAGTTTTGGGAATACAGGCCTGACAAACAGAACAGCACCAGTGGTCATGATTAGGCCCTAAGCAATACAAGTACAACTAGTGGCTGTCTTTATGTGGAATTTGCCTTCCAGACCTACACTTGCCCTTCCTGGATGGCATTAACAAAACAAAAGGCAGTAGCAATATATTAAACCCCCTATGGGGTACTTATCTGAAGCTGTAAGATGAACCAACAGGATCCAATGGCAGACCGAATGTACAACTCAACCATTCCGAATGGCAGTGAAAAAGTTCTGAAGATGGTATGTGCAGACGTCCCTTTTATGGTCAATGTTGTCTGTGCTTACATGCAATGTCCAACGTATAGGTAGTGCCTCTAACTTTTGTATGCAGGCCGGACATTGGATTGTTGGGCAGAATACAACCCATATGTAAAGAACATACAACATACAAGAGAAGGACATGTATGGTAATGGTAAGATTTTACACAGCTATTCTTTCCTTGTAGAGATAAAAGAGGAGTCATGAGAGGTTTGCCACTACTGTCCACATATATTTTGAAGACCTGGAGAAAGAATATAACTGCATACCATGAGATGCCTTGTTGAAGGCCCTTTAATGACTGCTGTGTGCCATTTGGTCCTTTAATTTCAGAAGTAAAAGTTGTGCCGACATTCTTAGGATCAAGATGAATACATTAATGGTGGGTGCAGGCTGTGTCCTGGATGCATCTTCTCTCTCCTTTTTATTTTTCATGGGCAGGGTATCAAGGTACAGCCAAGGTCAGGAGAGTATTTTGTGTGAGGATGTAAATGTTGCAGCTTTGTTTGCAGATGATGCCCTTTTTAGCCATAAGGTATTTCCAGCACTCACTGGAACGTAAAGCAGTTAGAATGAAAATTTGCATTTCCAAATTAGATTTCATGTTTTTTTTCTGGAAAAATAGGAGATTGTTGCATGTAGGTCAGGGGGAAGTAGCTGTCCATCAAGGAGTTTACCTTGAAGTCTGGCTCAGGAAGCTAACCAATGGAAATGTGCAGTAGTAGCAGTAATGAAAACTGGGTCACAGAACAAAGCTCGCTGGTATTTGGTCATTGGTCCCATCTTGACTTATGGTCATGAGCTTTGCGTACCATCTGAAATTATACGATTACATACACAAGATGCAGAAATGCGGTGTCTCCACAAGATTGCCTGGCTTGTTTTCCATGAGACCGAGATACTTGCCAGTTGGAACTCTTTTCATACAGCCACTGCTCTTCTAGGTTGAGAGGTGCTAGTTGAAGTGGTTTGGGTACCTATTGAAGATTACCCCATGGCAAACTTGGGGCATGCTAGAAGGAATGTGTCATAACTTGCTAGCAGACACCAGGGTGCTCCCACCAGCTGAAGATAGAGAAGTCTCGTCTTCCCTGCTCAGCTTGCTACCACTAACTGTCACTGGGGCAAGTGGTTTAGAAAATGGATGTACATCACAGATGCATATGCCCATACAGGCCCCCTGAACAGAATCCACACTACTCTTCTTGAGTCAGATGTTCAACTACTGGACGGTTTCCTTTCCAGCACTTCAATGTAGACTTTCTCAGGAAGACTGTGAAGCATGAATTCTCTAACTGAACACACCTGCTACCACCCCCTTTTATTTCTGAGAATGGAAATAAACACCACAGCTTACCAATCCAGAAATACAGTCCCCATCTTCCACGCAGCACTACAAAGGGTGGATTAATCAAGACACTTCAACAATATCAACACACCTTACACATTCTGTCCTACTTTGTCTGCTCCTACAACTGTGGCACAGCACAGCTGCACTGATGTTCTCTACAGATCCTTGCTTCATGGCACAAAGAGATGTTTCCCCTGAATGAGATCTAAAGTGACAGGAGTTCAGCTACCAGCCCTAGCACTTGGATTATTCAGGCAGGAAGGGGGTGCAGGTGCTTGGCAAGCACATAGGAGTGTCAAATTTCCTCCAGTGGAGGCCAGGGAAACCACCAACTGTACTTGAGGATGGGAGGACAAGGCTGCTTGTTGATAACATCCCTTACGTAAATGAGGGACAACTAGCATGGACAGCCTATTGCACACCTCCTTCACTCACTATGCTGTGTGCGCTCGGGGGGAGTGGGGCCAAAAGGTAAAATCATCCGATCGCTGTCCCTTGCCCTGCTAATGGGGAATGAATAGGTGGGGTGGCTGATGATAGGAAAGCACAATGGCAAAACAAACAAAAGATCTCCTTTATAGAAATTAATCTAATTCCAACAGTAGCTTGGTGCACAGCCTCCTCAGGAGGGCATGTCCACCAGACTCAAGAAATCTTTCAGGTATTCATTCTAATACCATGACCATAGCTAATGTAAGCATTTCTACATCTTTGCTGGGAACACAACATTCTCCATGGCCTTGTCGTTGCACTCATACCTAGGCCTTCATTTCGGCAACTGTTGGTAACAATAGGCATCAAATTTAGAGACCCACTACAAGTAAAACACAGAACTCTAGCTAACGCTTCAGAAAGGAATATCAAATTATATTTAATGGATAGTGAGTTTTTAGTTAGGTGAATGGAGGGAGGTTGGATGTGCCAGTTCAGAAAAATGGTCATATAATTTCTGTGGTATTTCTAAAGATATATTGGCTGGGAATAAATGTGTCAAGGATGTAATGAAGAAGTCAAATGCTGAGTTTAGGTTGCATGTCCATAATGGTTACCATATTTCTTTTAAAGTATGCAAGGAAGCTGTCGATATTAAAGTTATGCATGTCCAACTTGAAAGTTATGCAGGTTTTTAACTTGAATGTAGATGCATGGAACTGACTCGTTTGCTTCTGGCATGACAGGTGAATACACATAAGTCAATGACTGAATCAGAGAAAGCTTCTGTAGTGCAGTAAGCATCAAGATGAGATACTATGGTCCAATCAGAAATACTGCATGAGTGAGCTAGTCTCATCTTTTATTAAGCTGTATGAGAGAAGGACTGAATAAATGTGTGTGAGGAGGGAGATCACATCATAAGCAAGATGCCACGTGCTGCTGGTGAAAACTGTTAACTATCCATGACAGTGTGTGCTCAGTGGAAGTTTTTGAGGGGAGACTAGAGGAATGTGGTAGTAGCCAATAATGATTTGTCTACATTTAGTCTAAAAGATTAAAATGGAGTTGAGAACATTTTGGTGCAGTTGCTGAGAGAAGAGAGCAAGAAGTGCAGTTGTGTAAGTTGCCCTTACCCATAATGCCAGATGTATGAATTTCTCACTTCTGCAGTAGTCTTTAGGCTGAGTGGGCCTTGTCTTGCCCAAGACACAACCACCATCTAGCTTCCAAAAGTTCTGGCTCCCTCCCACACTTCAGCTGCTAACCAGTGAGCCCAAAGAAGGGAAAAAAATCAGCAATCAGAAAGTGAAAGACCTTCAGACCTTTCTTGTCAAAGTACCATACTCATCCTGAACTAAAACAAAAAATAACCCAGTACAGGGGGGCTGCTGGGTGGATGTGGCTACTGCAGCAGCAAGGAATTCGAACATCTACTGTTATGCGTATGAGCAACTTACACAACTGTACAGTGTTCATCATTCCCACTGCTGCAGTAGCCTTTAGGCTTTATGGGTAGGACTACCAAAGCTTATCCAACCTGGGAGAAAGAGAAATTATATGGATCCAGGAGCCAGTGGCGAATGCTCCTAGCAAAGCCAGTCCTGGATCTAAACAAAAGAATCCAGTATAGAATTCAGTGTACAACATTAAACATGTAGCTGTTTCTAGAAAGCTTTTACAGTCCACCCCTTTCCAACAAGCCATCAAAGACAAGGCCCTCGGTGTGCACCTTAATACTGCCTGGAAATGGTTCATCATGTTGGATATAACAAAAGGCAACAGCAGAGAACAACCACATGGAAAAAGTATGACAAGCGTTCTCCTTTCTTACTCCCAACAAAAACAAATCGCTAATTGGCTTTTCTGAAGGACTTGGTTCTGTCAAGACAGAATCTGAACTACCTATTCATGACCAGAGTATGTGGAATCCTTTCCCCATGGCTCTGAGGGTTAAGGTAAAAACCACTGGGAGACTGATGGCTTGACTCAAAGAAACATTGAAAAAATTCTGGGCAAGAAGGAAGGATTTGATCAGATACTCTATCCAAAAAGCAGACCAGATGGGGTTTTTCTTCACCAAGATGACGTGCAACTTGGATACTCTTTTTGCAAATGTTGGAGCACACAGAACAGTTTTTTGTGCAATGAATCTTAAATCTGTCTAATGTGCAGGTTTAGATGAATATGTAGTTCCCAGGAAGCAGCAACCTGCTTGCAAGAAAATCTTGGGTGAAAACACACCTTAAACAAGTACAGTTATGTACCTACCATAAATGTAGATGTTCAAGTGTATTCACTGTTGCAGTCATTACACTTGGGTTATCCTGCTGGCAGGCGACCCACAGTCAGCCCGAGTTCCAAAGTTTTGGTCTGGCGTCGGTTGCTGTCGCCTCTTCCCTGATGTCAGTGCACCAGGGGTATAAAAGATGCAACCGATGCCATTTTCTTCAGTTTTTCTTGCCCCAGATGTCAGGTGCCCCCAGGCAGGAATGCTGAAAAGATAAAATTATGCCCAAACACATGCATATATTGCTATAAACATTTCCTTCATCTACAAGCAAATACACCACATAGGTTGTATAGAGATGAGACGTACAGAAAAGTCCCAGCAAATGGAAAAAGGGGGATGGTGGGTGGGTAACCTGGACTGCAACAGTGAATACACTCGAACATCTACATTTATGGTAGGTACACAACTGTACTATGTTCATCGTGTTTCACTGTTGCAGTCATTATACTTGGGTAGAATCCCAAAGCTGAGGTTGGGCGGCTGGGTCTAAATAGGATTTGGAGAGGCTACCAGGCCATGCAGAACTGCAGTGGCAAAGCCTGCTCTGGATTTAGAGTAGAGAGGTAAGTGGTAGTGCTTGGTGAAAGTGTGCACTGAGCTCCAGGTTGCAGCTTCTAAAATGTCTTTGATTGGTACTCCTCTGAGGAAAGCTGCTGAAGTGGCTTGCTGCTCTGGTAGAATGAGGCCTAATGCCTTTAGACACTGATTTGCCATGTTGTGCATAACAGAAGCGGATGCAGTGTCCTATCCATTTTGATATTGTCTGCTTTGTAATAGGCTTTCCTTGTGATCCTGCAGCATAGGCTACAACAGTTGCTCAGTTTTTCTGAAAGCTTTTGTTTTGTCCAAGTAGAATCATAGCTGTCTGTGTATATCCAAAGTGTGCAGAAGTCTCTCCCCTTTATTCTGGGGATTTGGGTAAAAAGTGGGTAAATTAATGGTTTGGTTTAAGGCCACATTGGAGACCACGTTTGGCATGAATGTTGGGTTTGTCTTTAGAGAAACCCTGTCCTGATGAAAAATGAGGAAAGGTTCCACAGCCATTAATGCCTGTAACTCTGAGACTCTTCTTGCTGAAGTTATTGCTAGGAGCAGAGCAGTTTTCCATGATACGAATTTTAGATCAGCTGTGCTGGCTGGTTCAAAAGGAGGCAGAGAGAGTTTTTCTAAAACAAAATTGAGTTCCCAAGTTGGTACTGGTGCTCTCCTTGGGGGTCTTATATTTTTTGTCCCTCTGAGGTACTGTCGTAGTAGAGGATGTGAAAAAATAGGAGGTTCCGTATTGTAATGGGCTGAAATGGCAGAGGCATGGATTTTAATAGATGAAAAAGATAAGCCTTTGCCCAGCATCTCAGTTAGGTATTGTAAAATCTGAGGTATATTAGGGACAAGTGGTTTGAGCCCTTGTGCCTGGTTCCAAGCACAGAATCTCTTCCATTTTTCTGCATAAGATTTCCTAGTGCTGGGCCTCCTGGCTTTTAAAATGACATCCATAACAGCTTTAGAGAGGTGCAGTCTGAGTGGCTACATTATATGCCATGCTGCCAGGTTTAAGGTTCTGAGTTGACTGTGCAGAATCTGATTGTTTTGTTGTGCTAGAAGATGAGGAATTTGAGGCAGAAGCCAAGCTGGGTCTTGAGACAAACTCTTTAGGATTGGGTACCAGTGCTGGTGTGGCCAGTCGGGGGCAATCAGGATCATTTTTGGCCTTTCTTGTCTGACTTTTAGTAGTACCTTGGTAAGAAGAGGCATCGGAGGGAAGGCATAGACTGTCAGGCCTTTCCAGCTGAATGATAGAGCATCCACTTTCCATGCTTGAGAGTGATAAGTTCTTGTGCAAAATTTCTGTATTTGGTAACTGTGAGGGGAGGCAAAAAGATCTATGTCTGTTCTGCAGGCTAAGGCAAGCTTCATACTACTTCAAGAGACCCATCTAACTAATGAACAATGGTCGGAAATAAAAAGGAAAAAATGGATAAGAGAAATAATAGCTTCTGAAGGCAAAACTAATAGTGCTGGAATAGCGATAATCATTAAAGATCAATATCAAGACAAGATTATAGAATCTACAATAGATAATGAAGGTAGATGGTGCTATGTGATTCTTTCAACCACTGTTTATAACAAGCCCATTATTCTCCTTAATACATATGCACCATGTCCTAAACCAGCATTCCTTCTTCGCTTCATTATACCCTATCTTAAATCATTATAATAACCACTATATAATTATAGGAGGGGACTGGAATGCTTATCAAAATCCTAAACAGGATAAATCAAGCTCACAGAGAACATACAATAATCAAGCAGTTATAGCTTTAAGCGAACTTAAAGATGATTTCAAATTATATCCCTTTAAATTTGGTATTAACTCAAAGACTCCAGATAAATATACGTTTTACTCTAGCTGTCATAAAATGTGGTCAAGAATTGACTTTTTTCTAAAATCAGAAGTACTAATCAATCTTGACCCCTCAGTATGCATTCATGCCCGATACTCGCCTGACCACTCTAAAATTACCCTACATATTGCTAAACCTACTAGAAGTAACATACCACATCGAGGTTACAACTGGTCCTTAAACCCAAATCTTTTAAATAAAAAGGAAATAATTCAGGAAATCCAGGACATTCTTAAAGCAGTATTAGTAAAATTAACAAAACAGCAGCACCCGCCTGATATTGAATGGGCAGCAGCTAAAACCCAGATAAGAGGTATTTTTCTCCAAAAAGCTTCTTCTTATAAAGAAATACAACTTAAAGAAGAACAGACACTAGAGGTTAAAATTAAATCACTAGATCAAGACTTAATAAAAAACTACAATACACAAACTGAAACAGAGTTATTAAAATGCCAGAAAGACTTCTTTTTGATTCAAAATAACAAACTATCATTTCACGATACAAAAATGCTTGCAAACTATGCTAACCATATTCAAAGACCGTCACGAGCATTAGCAAGAATTATTAACCAGTCTAAAACGCCTTCTCAAATTTCTGAAATATTCTACAAGGATAAAATCTATACGAAAAATGAAGATATTATAAAGGTGTTTGAAAAAATATACTCACAAATATATGGGAACAAACAAATGGACTCTCAAGTGGTAGTAATAACGATTTCCTACAAAAACGTAACTTTCCGAGAATTGATAAGAAACTACAAAATGATCTAATAAAACCAATATCCATGGATGAAATAATATCAGCAATCAGGAAATTGAAACCTTACAAATCTCCTGGTCCAGATGGACTTACTGCGGAATTTTATAAAACATTTTACTGTATCACTGCTCAAATTCTATCACTTATATTAAACTACATAGTAAATAACAAAATTAATGATATTCATTTTAATGCATCCAAAACAATTTTCATACCTAAAGATAAATCAGATATGCAGAACCCTGACAACTATAGACCCATATCACTACTAAATATTGACACCAAAATCCTAACATCTATTTTGGCCAATAGACTGAAGAAAATAACTAATATAATTATTTCTAATGAACAATCTGGCTTCTTAACATCTAGACAATCCAGTGATAATACTGTAACACTTCACACGTTAATTTCATATGCTAAACAAAATAATCTAAATATGTATGCACTTATCATAGATGCACAGAAGGCCTTTGATAGAGTCAACATTAAATTTCTATTCCAGATCTTACCCTACTTTAATATACCCCAAGAATTTATCCTGACTTTACAAACACTATATAACAACCCTTATACAAATTTATATATAAATAAAACATGGTCTAACAGAATTCAAATCAGAAATGGTACATGGCAGGGATGCCCTCTATCTTCCCTACTATTTAACATATATTTAGAACACCTTTTCTTAAACATCAAACAAAATATTTACCATAATGCCCCAATAATTTATAATACAAAAATCTCCTTGTCGGCTTTTGCAGATGAACTTAACATATACTGTACAACTCCAGTATCGGACACTCAAAAAATACTATCCGCTATTGATGATTTTTCACTAATATCAAACTAAAATAAACCTTAAAAAAAACAATATCTTTCCCTTAAGAACTCCAAAACCTTTCTCACTTTTACCACTGGTAGGACAAATTAATCCTGAGGAAAAGATCAAATATTTAGGAATTACATTCTCTACAGATAACAAAAATTTTTATTTTAATAATATTAAACAAAATTGGGAGCACATATCATGTGATTTAAAGAGATGGAAAAATCTGAAATTACCGACATTAGCAAAAGTGTCGATCATTAGAATGAATATTTTACCCAGATTATTATACATTTTTATGTCTTCTCAGATACTAATACACAAGAAATTTTTTAAACAAATTCATACTGAATTTGCTAAGTTTATATGGGATCCAAAAAACAGTAGAATATCTTATGATAAATTGATGACCCCGAAAAGTAAAGGAGGATTAGATCTACCTAATTTTGAAAACTACTACTTAATCATAAATGCCAATAGAACACTAAGAATTGCAAACTATGACTCACAAAGTAAAAATTGGTCCCCATATTGGTTAAGATTGAGTTTTAAACACATAGAAAGTTTTAACATAAACCCCAAAGCATTACCTTTTTTAAATAGTGAAAACATTACAACATATAATCTAATGGAACACATTAAAAACTATATATCATTAACACAAAAACTCTTTAGATCAGTACATCTCTTCCACCATATGTTAATCCTACAACCTATACATAAAAATCCTAACCTGAAAATTAATAACCAACTAATAGATCTGGAAAGGTTCCCACTTATAACTAACTTAACACTACAAGATATATACCCATATCTAAATGGTTCTGCTCATGAATTAAGACATCAACTCGGCCTTCCTAAATCATATCTATTGATTTTGAGACAGATCAAAGAAATGTCCACAAGTTATCTTCAAAACATATCCATCAATAAAGATGATTTAATGAAATGTGTTACACTATGGCAAGCCCTTCTTCAAAATAGGAAATATATAACATGTTCATATAAATTGTTAAAAGACATGAAATTTCAAGACCAGCTACTATTGTCTAATTATTGGAGGGGAAAAATATCATCGATTGAGGAAAATAAAATACTACAAGCATTCAATTTAATGATAAAATCCATTTCCCTTCAGAAGCTAGCTTTCACTCAACTCATGATATACAATAATGCATATTACACGCGCCTTAGCTTGCATAAATTTAACCCTAAAAACTCACCAAAATGTCCACATTGTAAAGATGAAACTGCTGACCTTTTGCATATGTTCTGGAGCTAATGTATAATTAAACTTTGGAACTCCCTGAAACTACAACTACAAAAAATGGGATACCAAGCTTCAACGCTTACTTGGGAATTTACAATTTTACATATCCCTCCAAACAACCTATCTAAAACCCATATTTTTCTACTAATGAAACTTTACATAGCTACAAACTGGTTCACCCCATCTAAAACTTCTTGGGAAAAGTTTAAGATATTAGCGATAAAACATATATTAGCCCACAAGTTAATACTAAACAAACAAAACAATAATCCATATAATCAGAAGTTATGGAACAGATTTTCAATATCATTCTGGCATAAAATTTTGGCCGAGGAAACTTTTTCAGCTTACATCATGGGAAGAGAGCATGTTTTAGAAGTCACTATTCTAAGATATTAACCCTGGAGGAAACAACCTTTTTTTTCTATCACTAAGAAGAAATATGAAAGCATTCATGTAAATAGTGTAAATATGTTTTAAGTATATTGTTGTTAGTTATTCACCAGTGTACTCTATTGTGATTGGTTTTGTTGTGGAAAATAATGAAAAACAATAAAGAAATATTATGGAAAAAAAAAGATCTATGTCTGGGCGTCCCCATTTCCTCGTTATGCTGAACACTTGTGGATTTAGCTTCCATTCATGAGGGTCCATGAGATTTCTGCTTAGTTTGTCTGCCAGTGTATTTTTTGTTCCTGGCAGGAATTGTGCCTGCAGATGAACTTGATAGGTCAGTGCTGTGTTCCACAAAGTCATGGCTTGCCTGCATAGGGGGTAGGAATGTGTGCCCCCTTGCTTATGTACCACATAACTGTGGTATTGTCCGTCTTTATTAATAGTTGTCCTGGATGTAGTAGGTCCTTGAAAGCTGTCAGGGCATTATGTACAGCTAGCATCTCTTTTTGATTGATGTGAAGATGCATTTGTTCCTTGGGCCACATGCCCTGAATACATTTTCCTGCCACATGTGCCCCCAGGCATAATCCGATGCATCCGTTGTTATTGTCTGCTTGGCTGTGGGTAAGGTGAAAGGCTGTCCCTTGTTGTGGTGACAGTCCTGGGACCACCATCGAAACTCCTGTTGTAGGCAGGGAATTAAAGTAATGATTGTCTCCAGGCTGTGACAATGCTGAGTCCAAACACTTTTTAGATACCATTGTAGTTTCCTCATATGCAGTTTTGCATATGGAATTAGTAGAATGCAGGATGCCATGAAGCCCAGGGCCTGCAGAATTTTTCTTGCAGGGAGCTGGGTCTTTGTTGCCATCATTTGAAAGTAATGAGTCAGTTGCCTTTGTTTGTCTGGCGTGAGATAAGCCATCTGGGCAGTTGTATTTAAGCTTGCACCCAGGAATATTATCTCTTGAGAGAGCACTAGTTTTGATTTCTTAGTTTTGATTTCTTTTCGTTTACTGTGTACCCTAGGCAAATTAGTAATCTTTTTACAAACGCCAGATGCTTTAGAAGAATGTCTTTGCTCTCTGCTTGAGTAAGGCAGTCGTCCAAGTAGGGATATATTTGAATTCCTTTTTGTCTGCAAAATGCAATTACTAGTGCCAGGCATTTTATAACTACCCTGGGTGCAGTAGATAAGCCAAATGGCAGTGCAGAGAATTGGTAATGCATTGAGCCTGCTATGAATCTGAGGTATCTTCTGCAAGATTGTCCAATTGGGACATGCAGGTATGCCTCCCTGAGGTCCAAAGTAACTAGCCAAGCCTTCTTGCCCAGCATGGGCAAAAGTTGTAGTATTAACATTTTGAAACATCCAGGAAAGTATTTAGGTTTGACAGGTCCAGTATTGGTCTCCAGGCTTTGTCCTTTCTGGGTACTAAGAAAAGTCTTGAGTAAAATCCTTGTCCCTGTTCTTGCTGTGGAACATTTTGAATAGCTCCCATGTCCATAAGAGCAGCAATCTGTTTTTGTGCCTCTGCCTATTGGTTTTGTGGCAGGTCTGGCATACCTTTTGATTTTGGAAGCGTGTGGAAGTGGAACCTGTAACCCTGAGAAACAATATTCAGCACCCATTGGTCCTGGGTGATCATGTACCATTTTTCTGAAAAAAATGCTAGCTTTCCCCCTAGGGGTGCTGTCAAAAGGTAAGTGCTTGGCATTTGTAGACGGAAGTCATTGGGACTGTTTCCTATAAGGTTGTGATTTATCTTCCCCCTCCTTTGGGGGCTTGAGCACCCCATTGTTTAGGTCTGTAGGAGCCTTGAGGCTGAGATCTGCCTCTTGGGCGTCTGTATCTCCCTCTTTGTGGCCTGTCTGACACTGGAAAAGACCAATTTTTTGAAGGCCAGTTTCTGCTAAATCTAGGTGGTTGAACCTGCAAGAAATATTTCACTGTCTGCATTGATTTTGCTTTATCCTCCATTTTCTTTAACACCTCTTCTGCCTTAACACCAAACAAAGTATCATGCTTTAGTGAAGCATTCAATAATTTTACTTTAACATGATCAGGTAAACTTTATTCTTTCAACCAAGCATGCCTTCGAATAACGGAGCCTGTAACTGCGTCTCTACAAGAAGCCTCTAATGAATCAAAACCACACTGCAGAGTATGCTTTCCCACTTGTTCAACTGCATGCAATAAATCCTGCATTTCCTTACTGTCAGGACTTTCTGAATTTGAAACCATTTTCTGTTTTAACAATGACATGAGGTACTGTTGATATTTAAGCATGTGAAACTGGCAGTTTAAAGCCCTTACATCTAAAGTAGCAGAAGTGTAAACTTTTTCCCCCCATCTGTCCACAGCTCTGGAATCCCTATCCGAGGGGACAGGATTTTTAGAAGTGGAAGCCTTAACCCCTTTAGGAACCTGAGAAATTGTTTCTGGGTCTGCAGCAAGGTTTTTGTAAAGAAATTTATGAGAGTCAGGGACCCTGTAGTACCTGTCTGGCTTGACTGGTGCATGGGTTAACAAATCAGGGGACAGACTGGATTCAGAAAAAACATCATCAACAACATCCAGCACAGGGAGGATAGCCAGGGGCCTTTGCTGAGGCAATAAAAAAGTCTCTGAGCTTTTTCTTGGATTCTGAATAATCCTGGCTCTCCCAATGGAAATGCTCCCTCATGGTGTGCAGGGTTTCCCCAAAAGAATAGTCCTCAGGTGGAGAGGCTGAAGGTATAGACTTTTCTGCATCAGAGTCCTCATAGGGAGGGACAGAATATCCCTGATCAGAAGAGGAATCAGAGGAAATGGAAACCTGGTCAGAGGAATCATAGTCAGTGACTTGCCTAGGCCTTTTGTCAGGAGGGCGATGGGAACCCCTGATTAAAGTAATTAGGTCTTCGGCCATTTTAAGCATCTGTTTCTTTGGCATGGATGACTGTTCTGGAGAATGCTGTACTTGTTTCCTTGTCTTTAATGGTGTTTTTGACTTTGCCTTTCCTGCTGTAGTGGGCTTAATTGTAATCTGTGAAGGTCTGAAAACACCCTCAGAAGCCGATGCCTGCTCAGCGGCTCCGGACCCATCTGAGGGAATAGTTTCCGTAGGCCCAATACCTTGAGTTTCCACAGGCCTCGGTGTCTCCACGTGGCTGTTGGTTACGGCCTGTGGCTCTGAGGTAGCAGGTGTCAGGGGCTGCGAAAGCACCTCACTGAGAACAGGTGAACCGGCGACTGGCCTAGAAGAGGCTTCGTCAGTTTTGGACCTCGGATGCCTGTCCTTTTGTCTTTGCGTTTTTTATAAATCCTGGTCGTCGGTTGTTCCGACGGCATTATGTAATTAAACCTTCGGCCAAAATAATGTAAAGCAAAATCAAACCTATGTTTAATAGTGCGTTTATTGAATCTAGCACAAAACCGACAACTGGTAACGTCGTGGTCAGGGCCTAGGCAAGGAATACAGTAAGAGTGAAAGTCCTTATGAGGTATTTGCTTCCCACAAGAAATACAATTATTAACTTTTACTGACATCGGTCTGGGGCAAGAAAAAGTTTCCCCAATGGGGTACTTAGCTTTATTGAAGACTTTGGTTCTGAAACTCAATTTTGAAAATCTCAGGAGTTGGCCGACCGGCACTTGCGAACTGCTTTTGCTTCGGACACCACGCGGCAAGAAAGACTGAAGAAAATGGCATTGGTTGCATCTTTTATACCCCTGGCGCACTGACGTCAAGGAAGAGGCGACAGCAACTGACGCCAGACCAGGACTTTGGAACTCGGGCTGACTGCGGGTCACCTGCCAGCAGGATAACCCAAGTGTAATGACTGCAACAATGAAACACGATGAACATCTGTTTTACTAAGAAAATGTTGAAGAAACAGAAGAAGCCATACACAGACATACTGTAGTGGTCACAAGATATACCAAGATGCAGTAGTACAAAGGCCAGAAGACAGTAGCCCACATAAATATTTGAGCACCAGTGGTACTATCCCAGACAGAGCCCTACTAGTTTGTTGGGTAGACACGAACTAGAAAATTCTTCTACATGTCGATCGGATTTTGTAGTAGGAGGACTTTATTTATTTATTGACATTTGTTAACCGGGTTTGTCCAACTGGGCTTGTGGCCCATTTTCAGTGGAGACCCGAGGAGAAAAGCTCCAGTAATACGTTTTAAGACGAGTACAATTTTAAACAATATTAATATAATAGCAGTTATAGCAAAACAATTCACATATAGGTTGGGTTACATGCATAAAGTTAAGTTGCATTAAAAAGAAGCTAAGTAACAATTTTACATTGATATAGTTCAATAGGTCAACAATAAACATTTTTAGTTTGAACAAAATTGTGCAAATGCATAGTAGACACATTGGAGAGAGAGGTGTAATGAGGTACCAAGTATGGTCCTTTTGAGGGTACATAAAGGGAAGGAAGACTAGGTAGGGTCATGGAAAGGGCAGGTTCTGGAATTGAGAAAATAAGCTTTTAGTTCATTTTTAAAGTGTGAGGTGTGGGAGATTGATCGTAAGTCAAGGGGAAGTTTGTTCCAAGCATGGGCAAGGGAATGTTTGTAGAGTAGTTTGCCTACTGACTTTTTTGGGTGGTAGATATCAAGTAATTGTTGTTTAGAAGTATGGAGGGTCCGGGATGGGATGTAGATGGAGACTAAGGAAGATAGAGATGGACAGAAGGAGGGTTTATAAAGAATAAGAGTGTAGCACATGAAATTGATAAGATGGCAGAAACTGGGGAAGTTCAAGCCATTGAAGAGAGTTCAAAGAAATGCAGTGGTGTGAATTGTATGGGGAGCTAGTAATGAATCTGGCTATTTTATGGTAAGTCTGTTGCAGTGTGTTTAGAGTGGAGGCCTGGATATTGGTAAGAACTGGGGTGGCGTATAAGAGGGAGGGGAGGAGGAGTGCCTGGCCCAGGGTAAGTCTAGATTCAGGGGTTAGGAATTCTTTGTTCCGATATAGCAGACCTAGCTTCTGGTTTGCTTTTTTTTTAATACACTGGAGTATGTGTAGGTTGAACTTGAGTTCGTCATCGATAATGACCCCCTAGGAGTTTTGTGTGGGTGTCAGGTTGGATGTTTGTATTGTTAGAAGATGTAATAAGAAAGGAGGTTTTGTGATGAGAAAGAGAACGGGGAAGGAAAAGTAGGAATTTGGTCTTTTTGGGATTTAGGATCAATAGGTTGTGAGAGAGCCATTGTTCAGGGGATAGTAGGGCCTGTTGGGTCAGGGAGTGTAGTTCAGGAATGTTATTTGAGATGGATATAAGTGTGGAGTCATTGGCATACTGAATAAGGGAGAATTCTTTGCATGAGGTGCAAAGATCATTGGTGAAGATGTTAAACAAAAGGGGTCCCAAGATGGAGCCTTGAGGAACACCACTGGAGATGGGAAGGAAAGTTGAGGAGGATGAGAGCCATTTGACAGATTGTTCCCTGCCATATAGGTAACCATTAAACCAGGCAAGTGTGGAGATTTGCGAGTTTGGATAGTAGTAGAGGATGAGAGAGAGTATTGAAGGCTTTGGAGAGATCTAGGAAGAGACAGGAAATTAGTTTATTGTTGTCTAGGGCCTCTGCAATGATATGAGTGAAGGAGAGGAGGGCAGTGGTGGTGATGTGGTGAGGACGTGGAGTGGTGTGTGAGGAGGTGATTGAGAAGCTGTGAGTGAATACATTTTTCTAATATCTTGGAGAGGGGGGACAGAATGGCAATGGGTCGGTAGTTTGAGGGGTCAGTGGAGTTTCCACCTTTATGAAGAGGGATAGTGAAGAAAGATTTCCAAAGGGTGGGGACAGTTGATTCCAGAATAGATCAATTAATTAGTACACATATAAGATAGGCAATTGAGTCAGCAGCAAGTTTGAGGAATGTAGGAGATTGTCAGTGGAAGGAGAGCAAGGTTTTAGCTTGAGTAGTAGAGATTTGATGTAAGTAATGGGAACTGGCTCAAAAGAAAACAAAGCTGTGTTAGTGGGACTTGGAGAGGTGGGTGTTGAAGTAGAGTTTGGCTTAGAGGTTACCAGATTTTGGATGGAAGAGATAAAGTGTTTATTCAGGAGGGTAGCTGTTTCTTGAGAGGAAGAGTTAGGGTATGGGGAGGGATTAGGGGGCTTTCCAGGATAGAGGATGTTGTTGAGAGTTGACCAAAATTTTCGAGGATTGGATTTATTGTTAAGCTGAGCAGAGCTATAGTACAACTTTTTGTCATTAGTTGTATGTTTTTTGCAAGGTTCCTCAGTTGTCTGTATTTTTGATGAAAAGGTGGTTGTTTAGTTTTAGTCCAGGTTTTTCAAGCATGATCTCTTTGTTTCATAAGGGACCTAGTCTCTTTGGAGAGCCAGGGAGCATGGTTTCATTTTACTTTGATCTTCCTAGAGGGAGCTAAGGAGTTTAGA
Organism: Protopterus annectens; assembly: GCF_019279795.1. Taxonomy (NCBI): domain Eukaryota; kingdom Metazoa; phylum Chordata; order Ceratodontiformes; family Protopteridae; genus Protopterus; species Protopterus annectens. The sequence continues at coordinate 831,679,827 of NC_056728.1, read as the reverse complement.
GTATTCATGAAGATGCTATTGAAAGTGCTTACAGCATCGTTTAGGGGGAGGTGTTTTAAGATGGACCAATCCATGTTGTGGAGAATGGAGTTAAATTGGGGTGAATTGAAAGTCGAAAGTTTTCGACAGTCTTTGATAAGGTGGGGTTTAGGAATATGGGAGTAGTTTCTTAAGATGGTGGTAGGGAGATGATCACTGAGGGAGTCAGGTAAGGTGGTGAGATTATGGTATTGGTGGGGGGAATTGGTAAGGATCCAGTCTACGATGGAGCTGGAAGTGGACTTCTTGCCTCTTAGTACCTGCTGCACATCCTCTAAAAACAGGTGCTTAAAGGTTATCATAATCTAGGCAGACAATTTCAGAAGTTTTACGCTGGGGTGTACCAAACTCCCCTGTCTTGTGAGAACAGATCCAGATAGTGAGGAAACTTGTGGTAACTGCCCATGGTCAGCTCCATAAAAAGAAAGAACCAATACTGCCTGGCCAAAAGCGGGACAACAAACATTTTTGAAGTACTTTTAAATCTTCAAAATTATCCTGGATATAATATAAAGGGTGTAAATGCATAAAGAAACTTCTATAAGTGATTGAAAAAAAACATCTGTGAAGTTCTCCATTTTCAAAGCAGGCTAACAGATCTGTTTGAGGTACTTCCCAGAACTGGATCAATATAGTACAGTTGTGTACCTACCATATATGTAGATGTTCGAGTGAATTCACTGTTGCAGTCATTACTCTTGGGTTATCCTGTTGGCAGGCTACCCACATTCGGCCTGAATTCCAAAGTCCTGGTCCTGAATTCCAAAGTCCTGGTCCGGCATCGGTTACTGTCGCCTCTTCCCTGACGTCAGTGCGCCAGGGGTATAAAAGATGCAGCCGACGCCATTTTCTTCAGTTTTTCTTGCCCCATATGTCAGGTGTCCACAAAAGGGTAGGCTAAATATATTATGCAAATAAACATACATGCAGTAAAGAAACATTTCCTTCATCTACAAGCAAATACACCACATAGGTTGTATAGAATAGAGAAGTACAGATAAACCCCAGCAAAAGAAAGGGGGATGGTGGGAGGGTAACCTGTACTGCAACAGTGAATACACTCGAACATCTACATTTATGGCAGGTACACAACTGTACTATGTTCATCGTGTTTCACTGTTGCAGTCATTACTCTTGGGTTGAATCCCAAAGCTGAGGATGGGTGGCTGAGCTAAATAGGATTAGGAGAGGCTATGAGGCCCTGCAGCACTGCAGTGGCAAAGCCTGCTCTGGATTTAGAGTAAAGAGGTAAGTGGTAGTGCTTTGTAAAAGTGTGCACTGAACTCCAAGTTGCAGCCTCTAAGATGTCTTTGGTTGGTACTCCTCTGAGGAAGGCTGCTGAAGTGGCTGCTGCTCTGGTAGAATGAGGCCTAATGCCCTTAGGCATTTGCCATGCTGAGAATAGCAGAAACGGATGCAATGACCTATCCATTTAGAAATAGTCTGTTTTGAGATAGCCTTTCCTTGTGATCCTGCAGCATATGACACTAAAAGTTGCTCAGTCTTTCTGAAAGCTTTAGTTCTGTCCAAGTAGAAGTGTAGCTGCCTGTGTATGTCCAAAGAATGCAGAATTTTCTCACCCTTGTTCTGTGGGTTTGGATAAAAGGTAGGCAAGTGAATGGTTTGGTTGAGGGCCACACTGGACACTACCTTAGGCATAAATGTTGGGTTTGTCCTCAGAGAAACCCTGTCTGGATAAAAAATGATAAAAGGTTCCACAGCCATGAGTGCATGCTACTCCGAGACTCGTCTTGCAGAGGTTATTGCTAGCAGCAGAGCGGTTTTCCAGGATTAGAACTTTATATCAGCTATTGAGGCTGGCTCAAAGGGAGGCAGTGTGAGTTTTGCCAAGATATAATTGAGGTCCCATGCCGGAATTGGTGCTCTCCTTGGAAGCCTGATGTTTTTGGCCCCTCTGAGGTACTACCTTATTAAAGGATGAGAAAAGATAGGTGGTTCCGTATTGTAATGGGCTGAAATGGCAGAGGCATGAATCTTAATTGATGAAAAGGAAAGGCCTTTGCCCAGCATCTCAGTCAGGTATTGTAAAATCTGAGGAATATTTGGTACATACGTGTCAATGCCTTGTTCCTGGTTCCAAGCACAGAATGTCTTCCATTTTTCTGCATAAGATTTTCTGGTACTGGGCCTCCTGGCCTCCACGATAACATCCATAACGGCTTTTGAAAGAGGAGTGTTCTGAATGGCTACATTATCCGCCATGCTGCCAGATTTAAGGTCCTGAGTTGACTGTGCAGGATCTGATTGTTTTGTTGGGTCAGCAAGTGGGAAGTTTGAGGCAATATCCATGCTGGACCTTGAGACAAGCTCTTTAGGATTGGGTACCAGTGCTGGCGTGGCCAGTCTGGGGCAATCAGTGTCATTTTTGGCTTCTCTTGTCTGACCTTTAGGAGTACCTTGGGAAGGAGAGGCAGTGGAGGAAAGGCATATACTGTTAGGTTTTTCCAGCTGAAGGATAGGGCGTCCACTCTCCATGCTTGTTTGTGATAAATCCTTGTGTAAAATCTCTGTAATTAGCAGTTGTGAGGGGAGGCAAATAGATCTCTGTCTGGGCATCCCCATTTCCTTATTATCATGCTGAAGACTTGTGGATCCAGTTTCCACTCGTGGGGATCCATGAGGTTTCTGCTTAGTTCATCTGCCAGAGTATTTATTTTTCCTGGCAGGAATTGTGCTTGCAGGTGAACTGGATAAGTCAATGCTGTGTCCCACAAGGTCATTGCTCGTCTGCAGAGGGGGTAGGAATGTGTGCCTCCCTGCTTGTTTATGTGCCACATGACCGTAGTATTCTCCGTCTTTATCAGTAGTTGTCCTGGACGAAGTAGATCCTTGAAAGCTGTCAGGGCATTCTGAACAGCTAACATCTCTTTTTGATTGATATGAAGATGCATCTTGCTTGCAGGCCATGTGCCCTGAATACGTTTTCCTGCCATAAGGATCCTCCAGGCATAATCTGATGCATCCGTTGTCAGTGTCTGTCTGGCTGTGGGTAAAGTGAATGGCAGACCCTTGTTGTGGTGACAGGCCTGTGCCTACCATCGAAACTCCTGTTGCAGGCAGGGAATAAGGGTAATTACTGTCTCCAGGCTGTGGCAATGCTGAGTCCAAACACTTTTTAGATACCACTGTAGTTTCCTTATATGCAGTCTGGCATATGGAATTAGTAGAATGCAGGATGCCATGAAGCTCAAGGCCTGCAGGATTTCCTTGCAGAAAACTGGGTCTTTGTTGCCAACTATTTGAAGCAAGAAGTCAGTTGCCTTTGTTTGTCTGGTGTGAGATAAGCCATCTGGGCAGTTGTATTTAAGCTTGCACCCAGGAATATTATCTCTTGAGAGGGTACTAGTTTTGATTTATTTTCGTTTACCATGTACCCCTGGGGAAATTAGTAATCTTTTTACAAACATCAGATGCTTTAGAAGAATGTCTTTGTTCTCTGCTTGAATAAGGCAGTCATCCAAGTAGGGATATATCTGAATTCCTCTTTGTCTGCAAAATGCAATTACTGATGCCAGGCATTTTGTGAAGACCCTGGGCACAGTAGATAAGCCAAAGGGCAGTGCAGAGAATTGGTAATGCATTGAGCCAGCTATGAATCTGAGGTATCTTCTGCAAGATTGTCTGATTGGGACATGCAGGTATGCCTCTTTTAGGTGCAAAGTTACTAGCCAAGCCTTCTAACCCAGCATGGGCAGTAGCTGCTGTAGAGTCAACATCTTGAATTTTGGAACCTCCAGAAATGTGTTTAGTGTAGACAGGTCCAGTATTGGTCTCCAGGTTTTGTCCTTTCTGGGCACCAAGAAAAGTCTTGAGTAAAATCCGTGCCCCTGCTCTTGTTGTGGTACTTGTTGAATGGCCCTCAGGTCCATGAGGGCTGTAATTTGTTTTTGTGCCTCTGCCCATTGATTGTGTGGCAGGTCTGGCATACCTTTTGCCCTTGGTAGGGTGTGAAAATGGAACCTGTAGCCCTGGGACATTATGTTCAAGACCCATTTGTCTTGGGTAATCATTTGCCAATTTGGTGAAAAAAGTGCTAGTTTTCCCCCTAAGGGGGCTGCCAAAAGAAAAGTGCTTGGATCTGGCAGAGGAAAGTCATTGGGACAGTTTCCTGTAAGGTTGTGATTTGTCTTCTCCACTTTTGGAGGTAGGAGCACCCCATTGTTTAGGCCTGTATGAGCCTTGGGGCTGAGATCTGCCTCTGGGACATCTGTATCTGCCTCTTTGTGGCCTGTCTGACACTGGAAAGGACCAATTTTTGGAAGGCCAGTTCCTGCTAAATCTGGGTGGCGGTACCTGTAAAAAATCCTTAACTGTCTGCATGGATTTTGCTTTATCCTCCATTTTCTTCAACACCTCTTCTGCTTTAGCACCAAACAAAGTATCATGTTGTAATGGAGCATCTAATAATTTTTCTTTAACATGATCAGGCAGATTCTGCTCCTTTAACCAAGCATGCTTTCTAATAACAGAACCTGTAACAGCGGCCCTGCAAGAGGCCTCCAGTGAATGATAACCACATTGCAAAGTATGCTTTCCCACCTGTTCAGTTGCATGCAATAAATCCTGCATTTCCTTGTTCTCTGAACATTCAGAATTTGTCAACATTTTCTGTTTAAGCAGTGACATTAAGTATTGCTGATATTTAAGCATATGAAACTAACAATTTAAAGCCCTTTCAGCCAAGGTAGCAGAAATGTAAACTTTTTCCCCCATCTGTCCAGTGCACTAGAATCCCTATCAGAGGGGACAGGGTTTTTTGCAGTGGAAGCTTCGACCACTTTGGGACCCCAAGATATAGTTTCTGGGTCAGCAGTGGGGTTTTTATATAGGAATTTATGAGAATCTGGGACCCTGTAGTATCTGTCAGGCTTAGCATGTGCAGGAGGTAAAGAGTCGGGGGACAGGCCGGACTCTGAAAATACATCATCTACAATGTCTAGAACATGTGGAATAGCAAGGGGGTCTGTGCTGAGGTAATAGCAGAAAGTCTCTGAGCCATTTCTTAGATTCTGAGTAATCTTGGCTCTCCCAGTGGAAATGCTCCCTCATGGTATGCACTGTTTCCCCAAAAGAATAATCCTCAGGAGGAGAGGCTGAAGGAATGGATTCTTCACCATCAGAATCCTCATAGGGAGGAATAGAATAATCCTGTTCAGAAGAGGAAATCAGAGGAAATAGAAACCTGATCAGAAGAATCATATTCTGTCTCTTGCCTAGGCCTCTTATCAGGAGGGGGATGGGAACCCCTGATCAAAGTAATTAGGTCTTCGGCCATTTTAAGCATCTATTTTTTAGGCATGGAAGTCTGAGTAGGAGAATGCTGTACTTGTTTCTTTGTCTTTAGAGCTGCTTTAGTCTTTGAAGCTGAAGATGGTTTAACATATAACTGTGTAGGTCTGAAGACACCCTCAGAAGATGATGCCTGCTAAGCGGCTCCGGACCCATCTGAGGGAGTGATTTCCGAGTGACCAATACCTTGAGTATCCAGAGGCCCAGTCATCTCCATGTGGGAGTCGGACGCGGCCTGTGGTTCTGAGGTAGTGGGCGCCAGGGGCTGTGAAAGCACCTCACTGAGAACCAGCGACTGGCCTAACGGAGGCCTCGTCGTCGGTTTTGGACCTCAGATGCCTATCCTTTTCCTTGTCCTTGCGTTTTTTGTAAACTCCGGTCGTCGGCTGTTCCAACAGCATTATATAATTAAACCTTTGGCCAAAGTAATGAAATGCAAAATCTAACCGACGCTCAATAGTGCGTTGGTTAAATCTAGCACATAACCGACAGCTAGCAACTTTGTGGTCAGGGCCTAGGCAAGGAATACAGTAAGAGAGAAAATCTTTATGAGGTATTTGCTTCCCACAAGAAATACAATTGTTAACTTTTTCTGACATCGGTCTGGAGCAAGAAAAAAGTTTCCCCAACGGGGTACTTAGCTTTAATGAAGACTTTGGTTCTGAAATTCGGATATGAAAATCTCAGGAGTCGGCCGACTGGCACTTGCGAAAGTACAGTTTTGTACCTACCATAAATGTAGATGTTCGAGTGTATACACTGCTGCAGTCATTACACTTGGGTTATCCTGCTGTCAGGCAGTTCCCCAGTCGGCCTGAGTTCCAAAGTCTTGGTCCGGTGTCAGTTGCTGTCGCCTCCTCCCCGACATCAGTGCGACAGGAGTATAAAAGATGCAGCTGATGCCATTTTCTTCAGTTTTTCTTGCCCCAGATGTCAGGTGCTCCCAAATAGGTAGGCAATTCAAATTGCTAATAAAACATACATAAGAAAAACAACTTTCAGTTACCAGCAAATACTTCCCATAGGTAGCAAAAGGTAGAAGACTTAGAAATTTACTAGAATGATTTTCCAAAGGATGTGAAGTGTGAAACAAGGGTGATACTCCAATGTTATGTCATTATGTAATGGCTTTAACCCTCAGTGATCTGCCAGAAAACCACAAATTATATGAGGAAAAGACCAAAAATGAGGCAAAACTCTGGACAGTTGAGAGGTATGAGTCTCGGTCATACAGGCTGAGATGGATTTCTGTATTTTCTGAAACAAAGTGAAATTTCAACAGGTGAAAACATGGTAGGATGATCTGCGGCAAATAAAGTACAAGTAAAAACAAATAGAAGTCAATGAAGGGTTTGTAGATATTAAATAACATCTACATAGAAAAAAATAATTCTGAGATTAGGTTGATTACAGTGAAGAGAGACATTTTCCTTTAAAGTCTAGCCCATGGAGTATTTGCTCCTCTCTCACCTATAGGAAGAATTCTGCTTGTCTGAGAGAACAATGACCTCCTATTTGGAGGTGCCAGTTTTCATTCCAGTCACTTTACGCTCTACAGTGTACCACTCCAGCACATCACATGAATTTTAGAGGACAACATAATCTGCAAGGAACAAAGGTGAAATCTCACATTCATACAGTAGGTACACTCCAAATGTTGACTGCAACTTGAATTTCTGCAAAGCTTGAACAAGAGGAAACAGTGCACCTACACTGAGCATATTTATCTTAACCCCAAGAATACAGATACATTGCATTCCACCAATACAGGGACAGAATTTCAGGCAGCAACGGCTCTGGAATAATATACTGTTTGGTCTGGAGACAGTGCAAGGACAAAGAGTTGATCCGCTGTTCTAGGGCCAGGCCAGAATCTTTACTGCTAGACCTCTTGGTGTAGCATTTAAAGCTACCAAAGCCTACGGGTTGGGAGTAGCCACATACTCTGTAACTGTATGAATACCTGTAGTGGCAAGGGAGAACCACTGTTGCCAGTGTCGGGGGAAGGAGCAGGTGAATGGCATTCACTGGGTTGGGATGGGGTCAAGAATGCTGGGTCAGGTGTGCCTAAGGGCCTGTTTTTTTCAGGGAGAAGGTGCTTTGTGAGATAAATGTTCAGTATCTTGTTTCTACTTCCATCGAAAGAGTAGATTTAATAGAATTTGCTAAGGAAATAATTGCTTTTTCTTTACCTCGTCAAGCCTCTGGCAAGAAAAGGAAAAGAGCTTTGTCTCATTCTGACAGGAATTTTTAGTCAGAAAAGCAGACAGTGTTTAGGGAGGGATGCACTTCAAGAGTTTCTTCTTCGTCTGAGCACAATTTGGCTTCAGATTTCACTGCTGAAGAATTTTCTTTCACAGACATACGGACATTTTATCTCATTTATCTCATTGAGAAAACTGCAAACTGGAAGCCATTATTGAATCCCCAAATGATGTGGATAGTCTACAAAAGGGCCTTACAGAAACAGATGCTTGGTGCCAGAGCCATGGACAAACTTAATGCCAAGAAATGTATAGTTATCCCCTTTGGGAAAAAACATGTACCCATGAATTACCACATAGCTGGCAGTACACTAAACACTGAAAGTGTGGCGAGAGACTTAGGGACATAGGTGGACAGTAGTCTCACCTTCGATAACTACATTGCCACAACAGTCAGAAAATCCTATGTGGCACACCTCATCACTAAGGGCTTTTCATCCAGAAAAAAAGGAGGTCATTGTCCCACTGTACTCATCCCTCATTAGACCCATTATAGAGCACAACACCCCGTTTGGTATGTACCTCACAAGACATCTGCAACAGCTGGAAAGGCTGCAGAAATACCTCACTAAAAGAATCAGGCCTAAAGCAGATGCCCTATGCTGACTGTCTAAAAAAAACTCCAACTATACTCTGTGGCATATCGTCTACTCAGAGGCAATTTGTTACTTGTGCTTTAAAACAAGATATTTTTGATTTTAAAATATTTTGTGTAATTTTGTACATCTGCCACCAGAGGGAACCAAAAGTACATTTTAAACATTTTAAATGCTTTTTAGCTGATGGTTTATACATCTATCAATAATTGATTTTTTTATACATATATTTTTATTGTCGTGTATTGTATTTTTGAATTATATGTTTTTATATGGTTATTTATTGTATTCTAATAGTTGTGAAAGAAGTGACATTTCAGGGCAGTGTTTAAATGTTTTTAATTATTTAATTGCAATTCCAATTTCATTGGTTATGTTTTTAATTGGTTTTAATTACTTAAAGTATAAAATGTGAAGGCTGAGATTTCATTTTATCTGATGAAGTCGATGACGAAAACGTGATTCCACATTGTAAACGTTATTCTTGTATTGGGTCTTACATTAAAGCTGTTCGTGTCATTCCAACTGGATTCGAGGTGCTTTTTTGCTGGTTTACTCAGAGGTGATCTCTGCTTAACATACAAAGCCATGTCAAACCCTGAGCTGTTGGAGATGCTCCACTTAAAGAAATCCCAATCCCTCAGAGCCACATGCTCCAGGGATCTAAACCTTGTCATTACAATGAACAAAACAAGCTGGAGGGATAGGTTCCTAACCCACAGGCTCTCCATACTCTGGAATAGACTGCCCATACATGTCAAGCAGAGCCCTCTTCAAAAGGAACCTTGACGATTGGATGGGAAATAGGAAATTCACCCCGGGGATCATGTCAGTAGCCCTGCTAGACAGGGGTCCAGGGAAGTAAATATTGTGGGAAAAAATATCCAGGGAATTGTTATGGCTAGGCTTGTATAGGCCCTAGGGCCGATAGCCTAGTACCAACCTATGAACCTATGAACATAGATACGTACCAGCAAGTAAGAGGGGAAGGAGGGAGGGTAACCTGGACTGCAGCAGTGTATACACTGGAACATATCCATTTATGGAAGGTACAAAACTGTACTATGTTCATCGTGTTACACTGCTGCAGTCATTACACTTGGGTAGAATCCCAAAGCTGAGGTAGGGTGGCTGGTTCTATAAGGAAATAGGGGTGGCTATTAGGCCCTGCAACACTGCAGTGACGAAGCCAGCTCTGGAATTAGAGTAAAGGGGCAGATGGTAATGCTTGGTAAAGGTATGCACAGAAAGTACAGTTTTGTACCTACCATAAATGTAGATGTCCGAACTGGATAGCATCTGCAGTCATAACAACAGGGTCGTCCTGTCGTCAGGCAGCCCTTCAGTCGGCCGGATTCCAAAGTCCGGGTCCGGCTTCGGCTGATGTCGCACTTCACCCGTCATCTCTGTTGGTCTTCGGGTATAAAGGCATCAGCCGACGCCATTTTCCTCAGTGTTTCTTGCCCCAGATGCCAGTAGCCCTCTTGAAGGCTAAAATTTGGATAGATGCCAATGTTTCCAAAAAGATAGAGGTAAACACAAATATAAGCATGTATGTACATATATACAAACAAATACACCATAAAGACTCCCCACCAGCTAGCTATTAGGAGGGTAAACACCCTAGGAGTACCACAGAGGGAAGGAGGGAGGGGAATCCTCACTGCAGATGCTATCCAGTTCGGACATCTACATTTATGGTAGGTACAAAACTGTACTATGTCCTTCATGGATGCATCTGCAGTCATAACAACTGGGTAGAATACCATAGCCAACTAGGGAGGAGGATAAAAGTAGATTATGGTGTGTTTAGGATCCCTTGCAGTACAGCAGTGGCAAACCCTGCTCGGGATCTGGAATATAGAGGCAAATTATAATGCTTGGCAAATGTATGCACGGAGGTCCAAGTAGCTGCCTCAATAATGTCTTTGGTTGCCACTCCTCGTAAGAAGGCTGTGGTAGTGGCTGTTGCCCTTGTAGAATGAGGTCTTATGTTCTGTGGAATTGGTTTTCCATGGAAGGAGTAACAGAATCGTATGCAATTTCCTATCCATTTGGAGATTGTCTGTTTGGAAATAGCTTTTCCTTCCCTTCCTGTTGCATAGGCTACAAAAGTTGGTCAGTCTTTCTGCTACTTTTGTTCTGTTATGCAGTATTCTTTCCCTCTGTTTTGTGGGTTGGGAAAGAAGGTAGGTAGGTGGATTGCCTGGTTTAAAGACACTCTGGATACCACCTTAGGCATAAATGTAGGATTAGTCCTCATGGACACTCTATCTTGGTGGAAGATTAGGAAGGGTTGCACTGCCATTAAGGCCTGTAGTTCTGAAACCCTCCTTGCTGAAGTAATTGCCAGTAGGAAAGCAGTTTTCCATGACAGGTGTTGTAGGTCAGCTGTTGCTGCTGGTTCAAAGGGTGATAGTGTCAACTTTTCTAGCACAAAGTTTAAGTCCCAAGCTGGTAATGGTGGTTTCCTTGGAGGTTTTACATTCTTGATTCCTCTGAGGAACTGCCTGAGCAAAAACAGGTGGATCAAAGCTGTATTCTGTTGAAATAGCTGATGCATGTATCTTGATGGAGGAGTAGGACAGGCCTGAATGAAGAAGTTCGCCAGATACTCCAGAATGTTAGGCATATCTATGTTTGACACATCTTTTCCTCTTTCAGTACTCCAAATGACAAACCTTTTCCATTTTCCAGCATAGTTCCTTCTTGTTGAAGGTCTTCAAGAATAATGTCTTTAACTCTTTGGGAAAGTTCTGGATTAGCTGCTGCTATGTGATGTTCCATGCAGTCAGTTGCAACGTTTTAGGTTTGGATGTATGATGCTGTAGTTGTTCTGAGTTAACATCAAAGGCATCAGGGTATTGTACATATTGTTCGAGACATGCTCCTCAGCAGTGGGTACCAGTGTTGTCTTGGCCAGTTTGGAGCTATCAGGATTATCCTTGGACGTTCTTCCTTGATTTTTAGTAGTACTTTGTGTATCAAGGGAAGAGGTGGGAATGCATATGCTGTTAGGCCTTTCCAGCTGAAGGAGAGCGAATCCACTTTCCATGCTAGTGGGTGGAATGTCCTTGTGCAGAATTTTTGAGCTGGTGATTGAGAGGTGATATAGATCTATCTGAGGCATTCCCCATTTCTTTGAGATGGTCTTGAAGATGTCCGTGCAGCTGGCATCCGATGTGGTTCTGCTTAATATGTCTGCTAGAGTATTTTCTTTCCCTACAAATATTGCCTGTAACTGGATGTTGTAGCTGAGTGCCAGGGTCCACAGTTCCAAAGTCATTCTGCATAGGGGTATGAATGAGTGCCTCCCTGTTTGTTGATGTACCACATGACTGTGGTGTTGTCTGTCCTTATCATCAACTGGCCCTCTTTGAGAAATGGTCTGAACTTTTGGATTGCCAGTTTTACTGCCAGCATTTCTTTTAGGTTGATGTGCAGGTGAAGTTGATCCTGTGTCCACAATCCTTGCACGCATTTGTCCAGCATGTGGGCCCCATCCTAGGTCTGCTGTTGTGATGGTCTGGCTTGCTTGACATCTGCGAAAGGTAGGCCTGGGTTTGACTGGCATGCCTGAGCCCACCATAGGAACTCCTGTTTTAAGCATGGAATTAGTGGGATTTCTGTCTCTAGGCTGTGTCTGTGTTGGGACCATAAATTCTTTAGGTACCACTGTAGTTTTCTCATATGTAGTCTGGCAAATGGGACCAAGATTATGCATGATGCCATGAAGCCCAAGGCCTGCAGTACTTTTCTTGCTGTTAACTTGTTCAGTTTTGTTAGTGCCAAGAAGTAAAGAGGAGTTCTTTTGTTTTTCTGTAGTTAGGAATGCCATTTGTTTTACTGTGTCCAATTCAGCGTCAGGAATGTCCTTGTTTGGGATGGTATCAGCCTTGACTTTTGTAAATTGACTGTGTATCCCAGTGCTTGTAGCAAGTAAATGTCCCTTTGTAAATCTGTTGTCAGCTTGCCAGGTATGGGTAAATTTGAATTTTACTGATGCCAGGCATTTTGTGAATACAGGGCAATGCTGAGAATTGATAGTGCTCTGATCCTGCAAGAAATCTGAGGTATCTTCTGCAGATTGGTCCGTGCAGGTATGCCTCCTTGAGATCTAGAGTTACCAGCCAACACTCCTTGCCCAGCATGGGAAGAAGTTGCTGTAGGGTCAGCATTTTGAATTTTGGGACAATGATGTATGTATTTAAGGTGGACAGGTCGAGAATTGGTCTCCAACTTTTTCCTTTCTTGGAACTAGGAATAGTCTTAACTCCATTATCTGTTGTAGAGCCTCTGTTTTTGATTTGGAGGTAGATTTGGCATTCCTCTTTTGACTGGTAAAGTGTGGAAGTGGAACCGTAACCTTGATCTATGGTTTGTAAAATCCACTTGTCTTTTGTTATGTAGTGCCAGTTCTTTGAAAATAAGGTTAACTTTCCGCCTAGAGGAGCTGCTATTTGTTCCCTGGTAGGCGATTTAGGGTTAAGTCACTGTGGTTGTGTTGATGTAGTGGGAGTGGTTGTGTCTGTGCCTCTGTTGTTACCTTCCCACTGTCAGCCTCTGTAGGCACCTCCGCTAGCTTGGTTTCTGCCGCTGGAACGTCTATTCCTGCCCTTTGAGATCCAGGAAAGGACCAATTTTTGGCAGGCCAGTTCCTGCTAAACCTTGGGGGTTGAACCTGCAAGAAATCTTTAAACGTTTGAACAGATTTTGCCTTTTCTTCCATTTTCTTCATAACCTGCTGGGCAGGTGTACCAAACAAACTTGTCTTATCCATAGGAGCATCTAGCAACTTAGCTTTAACATGATCCGGTAAAGCTTGCTCCTTTAGCCATGCATGCCTTCTTATCACTGTGCCAGTCATGGCTGACCTAAATGAAGCCTCCAGTGCATCATAGCCACATTTTAAGGAATGGTTACTAACCTGTTGTATGTTATTTACCATTTCTAATACATATTTCTTATCAAGAGATTCATCAGTGGTTAGCTTTTTAGTTAACTGATCAAGCATAAACTCTTGGTATTGTATCATGTGAAACTGACAGTTTAAAGCTCTAGCTGAAAGAGTAGCTGAAGTGTAGACCTTTTACCCCATCTGTCTAATGACCTTGCTTCCCTTTCAGAAGGAATAGGGTTTTTAGCTATGGTCGCTGCTACTGCCCTGGGACCCTGGGATATAGTTTGGGGTCTGCAAGTGGGGCCTTGTAAAGGTGGTGATGAGTATCTGGTACCCTGTAAAATCTGTCTGGTTTGGCAGGGGCTGGGGAAAGAATCTGGAGGCGAGCAGACATCATTGAAAGCATCATCCACCACAGAGAGAACAGGAGGTATAGCTAAGGGCCTGTGCTGTGGAAGGTGCAGAAAGGTTTTCTGGAGTCTGAAAATCCTGTTGCTGCCATTGGAACTGATGGCATGTAAGGTTTCCCCAAAGGAGAATTCTTCTGGTGGGAAGCAGCTGGAATGGATTCTTCAGCATCAGAATCTTCAAAATTGGAGAAAGGAGCCTCTGGCTGGTCAGTTATGTCTGATTCATCATCAGAATCATCAGAGGACACTGGCTCAGGGCTCTGGGGGCTGAGAGGCTCTGTCTGGGTGAGATTGAGATCCTCTAATTAATGAAATTAAATCTTCTGCCAAAGTAAGCATTTGAGAACTAGAAGAGGGCCTGGTTGTAGGGGTTTAACAGGCACTGTTTTAGTAGTCTTGGCTGCTTTATGGACATGGCTGCTGGAGGCCTAGCAGCACCGTGCGCTAGTAGAGACATGGAATGGTGTCTGATAAGTCAGTGGATTCAGCTGTACTTTGATCAGTTTTGGCAGATTGGGTAGTCGGAGGATCCAAAATCAGAACCGAAAACTGTTCTGCAAACTCCGACCGGCGCCTAGTCGTTTAAAGAAAGAAGGAACACAGGCCGAGACAGGCTGCTGGGCTGGGCCTAAACAAGGCAGACAATAAGAGTGGAAATCTTTATGAGGTATTTGTTTCCCACAGGTTGATGCCTTTATACCGAATACCAGAAGAGAGATGACGGGGGAAGAACGACATGCGAGCGGGGCCGGACTTTGGAATCCGGCCGACTGAAGGGCTGCCTGACGACAGGACGACCCTGTTGTTATGACTGCAGATGCATCCATGAAGGACATCTCCATGTTGCTGCTTCCAAAATTTCCTTGGTAGGCACTCCTCTGAGGTAGGCAGTTGAAGTGGCCATTGCCCTGGTGGAGTGAGATCTAATGCTGCTAGGTACAGGTTTTCCATGGTGTGTATAGCAAAAACGTATACAATGTCCTATCCATTTTGAAATAGTCTGTTTTGAAATGGCTTTTCCCTGTGCTCCTGCAGCATATGCTACCAATAATTGCTCAGATTTTCTGAAAGCTTTGGTCTTGCCCAAGTAGAAGCGTAACTGCCTATGAATGTCCAAAGAATGCAGTAGTCTCTCCCCTTTATTCTGTGGTTTTGGATGGAAAGTTGGCAAGTGAATAGTTTGGTTTAGAGCCACACTTAATACCACCTTTGGCATAAACGTAGGGTTAGTTCTTAAGACACCCTGTCCTGGTGGAAAATAAGGAAAGGTTCCACTACCATTAGTGCCTGTAATTCTGAAACTCTTCATGCTGATGTTATTGCCAGGAGCAGAGCAGTTTTCCAAGAGATATATTTTAATTCTGCTGTGTTAGCTGGCTTGAAAGGAGGCAAAGTTAATTTTTCCAAAACAAAGTTGAGGTCCCAAGTTGGAGTAGGTGCTCTACGGGGCGGTCTTATGTTTTTAGCCCCACTGAGGTACTGTTTTAGCAAAGGATTAGAAAAAATTGGTGGATATGTGTTGTAATGAGCAGAGACGGCAGAGGCGTGGATCTTGATGGATGAAAAGGACAGGCATTTGTCCAGCATCTCAGTTAAGTAATGTAGTATCTGAGAAATGTTTGGGACAAGAGGCTCAAGGCTGTGAGCCTGGTTCCAGGCACAGAATTTCTTCCATTTATCCGAACAGGCTTTCCTGGTACTAGGCCTTCTGGCCTCCAGAATGACATCCATAACAGCTTTGGAGAGAGGCATTGCTTGCTTGACTAAGGAATCTTCCATGCAGCTAGGTTTAAGGTCTTTAGCTGGCTGTGGAGTATTTTATTGTTGTGCTGAGTCAGCAAATGTGGGATTTGCGGCAAAATCCAGGGTGGTCCTTGTGCTAAGTTCTTTAAGATTGGGTACCAGTGCTGTCATGGCCAGTCTGGTGCAATCAGGATCATCTTTAGTTCTTCTTGCCTGGCTTTTATGAGTACCTTTGGAAGGAGAGGTAGTGGTGGGAAAGCATATACTTGTAGGTTTTTCCAGCTGAATGAGAGGGCATCCACTTTCCATGCTTGTGGATGGTAACTCCTTGTGCAGAATTTCTGTAGCTGGCAGTTCATTGGGGATGCAAACAGATCTATGTTCGGGCTCCACCATTTAGGTGTTATCATTCTGAATATTTGTGGATTCAATTTCCATTCATGGGGATCCATGATGTTTCTGCTTAAGTCGTCTGCCAGTGTGTTTTTCTCTCCTGGCAGGAATTGTGCTTGCAGATGAACTTGATAGTTTAGAGCTGTGTTCCACAAGGTCATGGCTTGTCTGCAGAGGGGGTAGGAGTGAGTGCCCCCTTGCTTATGTACCACATAACTGTGGTGTTGTCCGTCTTTAATAATAGTTGTCCTGGATGCAGCAGGTCCTTGAAAGCTATAAGGGCATTTTGTACAGCTAGCATCTCTTTTTGATTGATGTGAAGATGCCTTTGTTCTGCGGGCCACTTGCCCTGAATACATTTTCCTGCCATGTGTGCTCCCCAGGCGTAATCCGATGCATCTGTTGTCAGTGTTTGCCTGGCTGTGGGTTGAGTAAAAGGCTGTCCCTTGTTGAGGTGACAAGCTTGAGCCCACCATCGAAACTCCTGTTGAAGGCAAGGAATTAGTGGTATAACTGTTTCCAAACTTTGACAATGTTGAGACCATACACTCTTTAGGTACCATTGTAGTTTCCTCATATGCAGTCTGGCATATGGAATTGGTAGTATGCAAGATGCCATGTAACCCAAGCCTGCTGAATTTTTCTTGCAGGGAGTTGGGTCTTTGTTGCCATCAATTGAAAGTAATGAGTCAATTGTCCTTGCTTGTCTAGTGTGAGATAAGCCATCTGGGCCGCTGTGTTCAAGCTGGCACCCAGGAATATTATCTCTTGTGAGGGCACTAGTTTTGATTTCTTTTCGTTTACTGTGTACCCCAGGCAACTTAATAACTTTTTTACAAATGCCAGATGCTTTAGAAGAATGTCCTTGTTCTCTGCTTGAATCAGGCAGTCCAGGTAAGGATAAATTTGAATTCCTTTCTGTCTGCAAAATGCAATTACTGGTGCCAGGCACTTTGTGAAGACCCTGGGAGCAGTAGATAAGCCAAAGGGCAGTGCAGAGAATTGATAGTGCATTGAACCAGCTAGCAATCTGAGGTATCTTCTGCAGTTTTGTCTGAGAGGGACATGCAGGTATGCCTCCTTGAGGTCCAAGGTCACGAGCCAAGCTTTCTTGCCCAGCATGGGAAGAAGCTGCTGTAGTGTCAACATTTTGAATTTCGCAACATCCAGGTAAGTGTTTAGAGAAGAAAGATCCGGAATGGGCCTCCAGGCTTTGTCTTTTCTGGGAACCAGAAAGAGTCTTGAGTAAAATCCTTGTCATTGTTCCTGTGGTGGTACCTTTTGAATAGCTCTCATGTCTAGGAGTGCTGTAATTTGTTTTTGAGCCTCTACCCATTGATTTGGTGGCAGATTTGGCATTCCTTTTAACCTTGGCAAAGTGTGAAAGTGGAACCTGTAACCTTGAGATACAATGTTGAAAACCCATTTGTCTTTGGTGATCATATGCCAGTTGTGGTAGAAAAGTGCCAGTTTTCCTCCCAAGGGGGCTGCCAAGAGAGCTGTTTGGCAGCTGTAGTGGGAAGTCATTGCGGCTGCTTTTTATATGGTTGGGGCCCGTCTTCCCCTTCTTTCTGGCCTGATACACCTCATTGTTGAGGCCTGTAAGGCCCTTGTGGTTGACCTCTACCTCTTGGACATCTGTATCTGCCCCTTTGAGGTCTGTCTGTAACTGGAAAGGACCAATTCTTTGTTGGCCAATTTCTGCTAAATTGAGGAGGCTGAACCTGTAAGAAATCCTTCACCGTTTGCATAGATTTTGCCTTATCCTCCATTTTCTTTAATACCTCTTCTGCCTTAACTCCAAATAACACATCCTGCTGCAAAGGTGCATCCAATAATTTTGCTTTAACATGATCTGGTAACGTATGTTCTTTTAACCAAGCATGTCTTCTAATGACAGAGCCTGTAACTGCTGCTCTACAGGAGGCCTCAAGAATCAAAACCACATTGCAAAGTACGTTTTCCCACTTGTTCAGCAGCATGCAATAAATCCTGCATTTCTTTAATATTAGGAGGATCTGAATCTGGAAGCATTTTTTGTTTCAACTGAGACATCAAAAATTGCTGATATTTTAACATGTGAAATTGGCAATTTAAGGCTCTTATTGCTAAAGTTGCAGACATATATACTTTCTTTCCCCATCTGTCTAATGCTCTGGCATCTCTGTCCGAGGGAACTGGATTCTTTGCTGATGAGGCCTTAACTCCTTTGGGTCCCTGAGAAATAGTTTCAGGGTCAGCAACAGGGCTTTTATACAGAAATTTATGAGAGTCGGGGACTCTGTAGTATCTGTCAGGTTTAACTGGGGCTGGAGGTAAGGAATCAGGATTTAAGCTGGATTCAGTATACACATCATCCACAATGTCTAACACTGGCGGGATAGCTAGGGGTCTGTGTAGAGGTAATAAAAGGAAGTCTCTGAGCCTTTTCTTGGATTCTGAATAGTCCTGGCCTTCCCAATGGAAATGCTCCCTCATGGTATGTAAGGTTTCCCCAAAGGAGTAGTCCTCAGGCGGAGAGGCTGACGGAATTGATTCCTCAGCATCAGAATCCTCATAAGGGGGTAAAGAATATCCTAGGTCTGAGGAAGAATCTGAAGAAATGGACACCTGGTCGGATGAGTAATAGCCTGCATCCTGTCTAGGCCTTTTATCAGGAGGGGGATGGGAACCCCCGATCAGAGTGATTAGGTCTTCAGACATTTTGAGCATTTGTTTCGTAGGCATGGATGCCTGTCCTGGAGAATGCTGTATTTGTTTCTTTGTTTTTAAAGGAGGCTTAGACTTAGCAGAGGGTTTTAATGCTTAACTGAGTAGGTCTGAAGACACCCTCTGAAGCTGCGGGTTTGCTCAGCTACTCCGGATCCCTCTGTAGGGTTAGTCTCGGTTGGCTGAAAAACTTGTGCGTCCGAAGGCCCAGCTATCTCCATGTGGGAGTCGGAGGCGGCCTGTGGTTCTTCAGAAGCGGTCGTCAGGGCTGCGAAGGTGCCTCGCTGAAAACCGGAGAACCGGCAACTGGCCTAGAAGAGGCTTCGTCTGTTTTGGGCCTCGGATGCCTGTCCTTGTCTTTGCACTTAAGTATTCCGGTCGTCGGAAGTTCCGACGGCATGGTGTAATCGAATTTTCTGCCAAAATAATGTCGGGCAAAATCAGACGTTTAATAGTGCGCTTGTTAAACCTAGCACAAAACCGACAACCAGTGACGTTGTGGTCTGGGCCTAGGCATGGGATACAATAGGAATGGAAATCCTTATGAGGTATTTGCTTCCCACAAGAAATACAGTTATTAACTTTTACTGACATCGGTCTTCGGCAAGAAAAAGTTTCCTCAACGGGGTACTTAGCTTTGTGGAAGACTTCAGTTCTGGATTCAGAATGAAAATCTCAGGAGTCGGCCGATAGGCACTTGCAAACTGCTTTTGCTTCGGGCACCGGGTGGCAAGAAAGACTGGGGAAAATGGCGTTGGCTGCATCTTTTGTACCCCTGTCGCACTGACGTCCGGGAGGAGGCGACAGCAACCAACACTGGACCAAGACTTTGGAACTCAGGCCGACTGGGGAACTGCTTAACGGCAGGATAACCCAAGTGTAATGACTGCAACAGTGTAACACGATGAACATCTGCTTTTGCTTCGGGCACCGCGAGGCAAGAAAGACTGAAGAAAATGGCGTTGGCTGCTTCTTTTATTCCCCTGTCACACTGACGTCAGGGAAGAGGCAACAGCAACCGACGCCGGACCAGGACTTTGGAATTCAGGCTGACTGCGGGTAGCCTGCCAACAGGATAACCCAAGAGTAATGACTGCAACAGTGAAACACGATGAACATCTGGAAAAACCCCCTCACTGCATTTGTGAAGGTCTGTCCTTGTACTGCTCAGTATGGCTGCCACTATGTTTTTCTCTGATGGACTGTGATAGGCTTGAAGGATTAAAGAATGCTGGAGAGCCAGTTCCCAAGTGATCATCAGCAGCCTGCAGAGAGTATGATCTACTGCCCCCTAGCTTGTAGATGTACCACATCACTGTGGTGTTTATAATCAGGTGAGGTCCAGGAAGCATAGATGACAATGAGAATAAAATGTATGGCTAAGAGCCCACATCCCTTTAAAAATTACGTGCTTCAGTCCGAAGAATCCCACAGACCCTACATCTTTACCCATACAGGAACTGCCCTCCAAGGAAATTCTGGGTTGTCAGTGGTTACAAATAGACCTAGAGGTTGAGAAGTAAAGAGGAGGCATATAACTACTTGGATATGTAATCGACCAGTGCAATTTCATTTATATAATGCCAAAGATAGATACCTGAAAAGTATAAATGATGCAACTGCTGGCTCCATGTATTATTTTTTTTAAAGATACCATAAAATCTCTCATGTACAAAGCCAAAGGAATACAGAGAATCACAGATATCATGAACCCCGTAAGTTCCCTGTTTGAAGAGTTGAAGTTAAGAGACTGAAATGAGAAGTTCAGAAGTTTCATAAAACTCCATCTTCCATGTGGAGTGTCTATAAGATATCCTAGAAAGACAATTCAACATGATCAAGGAGGAATTCTTAATGTTTAACCTAGAACTTAATGTTGGCCAGAAGAGTTGAAACACATGTTCAGGGCTCTGACATCTGGGAGAAGATACTGCATGAATAAGTCGACCAAATAATAATAAAAAAAACTGAGCATTACTCAATCTGTTTTAAGCTATGACTGGAGCTAGACACTGTATGCACACTTGAAGAAGCAGATAACCAAAGGTAATGGAGAACTGATCATGTGATCCAAACCTGCAAGTTTAGTAGTCTTTTAGGTGCCATGTGACCATAAAGCTTCCCTGAGGAATAAGAGGTAAGACTCTGAAATGTCAACAGCTTTAACACTGTAGCATTTCCATACTAAAACATGGAGAAAGATTTAATATTAGTCTCCAAGAACTCTTTTTTGTTGGTACCAGAAGCATTCTGGGATAGAAGCCTTTGCCCCTTGGGTAAATGGCAGTGGTTCTATGACTAATAGGTTTGGTTCAGATGGTGGGTAGAAACTCTCCTAAAAAGAAGTTTTTGTATCCAGTGTCAAATGCATCCTTCCTGAACCACATTTAAATTGCATGAATCTGTCACAATCAGTTGCCAAAGGGAAATTAACACAAGCAGTCACTGGGACAGCTTTGGAAAGAGTGAGGTAGGAAGAGGAGGCAAGCTGGCACAGCCGTCTTGAATTGTATACTGTCCCTTTACTGGAAAGGTTCCTGTTCGTTGGGTATGAAAAACAATCTGGGAGGTTTTAAAGAGGGAACCTGAAAAAAACTTAGAAATTCTCTAATTTCCCTCTTTCATCAAAATGTCTGTAGACTTGAGTAGCAGCTGGGGGCAAATAAAACCTTTTCCCTACAGCTGAATTGAAAAATCCAGAACTTATAGCAGCAGAAAACGTCTGATTTCATACCAAAGCTTACCTCCTCAAATAGCAAAAGAGGAGACATAGCAACTGCACAATTATAGAAACCAATAAGGCACGTTTAGATACTACAGACCTATCAGACAATAAAACTGAGACAGGCATGAACGCCCAACATACCGGACTGGTAGTTAAGAATTTTATGTGCTAAACTAGAAGACAAATATCTGTCCCAAAACCTTCTCCACTATATCTACTGGGGAAAACTTGGATGACATCATTAAGCTTGTCTGCTTATATGGGGATTTAAGACTATGTAACCTGCATGTCCTACATGGATGGCTCTAACAGAGGAATAGGCATAGAATGAGGCAAATCCATTTTGAACATATTATCAAATCTCCTCAATACAGTGGGCAAATCCATTAGTTCCCACCACAACTCCTTATTCATCCTGGCAATAATATGAAGACAGACTACCTCTCAAAATGGTTTGAGGACCAGTTTTCCTCAGCATCAGAGTACTGGACTTGAGAATCTGTAGCAGACAAAGCCCTGTCTAAACGGTCTTCCTCAGGGATACTTTGACTGGCCTGCTTAACAGGTACTGAAGGCAGTGTACCAACAATTTCTTAGCTAAGGTAAGAAAGTCATCTTCAGTTATGGTTTCTGTGTCTTTAGGTTAACAAAGTTTAACCTTTTGCTATTTGTTAGAAGGTATCTTCTGTGGCTGAATAGGAGAGGAATTTGTACTACAAAAGGTTTCTTCCCTTGGACACATCCAGTAGCATCCCTGGAGAAACTCCATGCCCCAGGAAAGATGGTTCTACCATGCCTGATTCATACAATGAAACAGCTGAAAAGGATACAGCTGGTCCTTGGTAAGTGCTGGACAAAAGGCCTACACCAAAAGGAAGCTGGGGATGCAATTGAGTTTTCTCAGGAACAAATGGCCACTGCAGATTTACCCATCACTATCTGTGACAATGATTGAGCCTGCATAGTTGGCAAGGGCTCTCTGGTAAGCTGTTTTTTCTTTCTAGGAACTGAGGGAGTCAGACAAACATGAGCAGGGTAAATATCCATACTGTGACCGAGGAAGATGTGTGGATGCAACTAGGATCACTGAAGCAAACTGGTTGTAAGGCATAGTTGTTAAAAGTCTGTGCGATCATCACACGTACACTTACACATTCAGGCAAAGTCTCAAAACACATTGCTGCAGTAGCAGCACACTAACATTCTTTCAGAAACCCCCACTAGATGCAAAATTAGTCTGACAGAAATAAATGTCAGGTATGTTGTCAATGTGTGAGCACAAGAACTACACTGCCTTGTAAAAGCACAAACAATACATTAGAAATCACTTATTGGTCTGAAAAGAAAATAGTAGGTAACTGGCACTTCTACGGAGTTTAATAACTACAGACCAATAGCGATAACCCCCCCTTTCCAAAATATTACAGAAATGCATCCGTATGCAGCTGATGCAATACCTAACCTCAAAAATTCTGCTCTCAGAAACATAACAAGGCTTTAGGCTACAGCACAGCACCACTGCTGCTCTATTACATTTTAACCAATATAATCAACAAAGAAACAATGGTCTGTTTGTGTCCACTATGTTCTTAGACTTGTCAAAGACATTTGATACTGTCTCACACCAGTAACTGCTTGTTCGACTCTGCTCAACAGGACTTTCACAATGATCTTTGTTGTGGTTTTTTAGTTACTTATGTGGAAGGCAAGAAGCAGTTAAATGACAACAAACCTACTCATCTTTTCAACTAGTTATAACAAGTGTCCCTCAGGGCTCTATCCTGGATCCTCTCCTATTTAATATATTTATTAATGACCTCCATACAGGAGTTGGGTCTTTGTTGCCATCAATTGAAAGTAATGAGTCAATTGTCCTTGCTTGTCTAGTGTGAGATAAGCCATCTGGGCGCTGTGTTCAAGCTGGCACCCAGGAATATTATCTCTTGTGAGGGCACTAGTTTTGATTTCTTTTCGTTTACTGTGTACCCCAGGCAACTTAATAACTTTTTTACAAATGCCAGATGCTTTAGAAGAATGTCCTTGTTCTCTGCTTGAATCAGGCAGTCCAGGTAAGGATAAATTTGAATTCCTTTCTGTCTGCAAAATGCAATTACTGGTGCCAGGCACTTTGTGAAGACCCTGGGAGCAGTAGATAAGCCAAAGGGCAGTGCAGAGAATTGATAGTGCATTGAACCAGCTAGCAATATGAGGTATCTTCTGCAGTTTTGTCTGAGAGGGACATGCAGGTATGCCTCCTTGAGGTCCAAGGTCACGAGCCAAGCTTTCTTGCCCAGCATGGGAAGAAGCTGCTGTAGTGTCAACATTTTGAATTTCGCAACATCTAAGTGTTTAGAGAAGAAAGATCCGGAATGGGCCTCCAGGCTTTGTCTTTTCTGGGAACCAGAAAGAGTCTTGAGTAAAATCCTTGTCATTGTTCCTGTGGTGGTACCTTTTGAATAGCTCTCATGTCTAGGAGTGCTGTAATTTGTTTTTGAGCCTCTACCCATTGATTTGGTGGCAGATTTGGCATTCCTTTTAACCTTGGCAGAGTGTGAAAGTGGAACCTGTAACCTTGAGATACAATGTTGAGAACCCATTTGTCTTTGGTGATCATATGCCAGTTGTGGTAGAAAAGTGCCAGTTTTCCTCCCAAGGGGGCTGCCAAGAGAGAGCTGTTTGGCAGCTGTAGTGGGAAGTCATTGGGGCTGCTTTTTATATGGTTGGGGCCCGTCTTCCCCTTCTTTCTGGCCTGATACACCTCATTGTCGAGGCCTGTAAGGCCCTTGTGGTTGACCTCTACCTCTTGGACATCTGTATCTGCCCCTTTGAGGTCTGTCTGTAACTGGAAAGGATCAATTATTTGTTGGCCAATTTCTGCTAAATTGAGGAGGCTGAACCTGTAAGAAATCCTTCACCGTTTGCATAGATTTTGCCTTATCCTCCATTTTCTTTAATACCTCTTCTGCCTTAACTCCAAATAACACATCCTGCTGCAAAGGTGCATCCAATAATTTTGCTTTAACATGATCTGGTAACGTATGTTCTTTTAACCAAGCATGTCTTCTAATGACAGAGCCTGTAACTGCTGCTCTACAGGAGGCCTCAAGAATCAAAACCACATTGCAAAGTATGTTTTCCCACTTGTTCAGCAGCATGCAATAAATCCTGCATTTCTTTAATATTAGGAGGATCTGAATCTGGAAGCATTTTTTGTTTCAACTGAGACATCAAAAATTGCTGATATTTTAACATGTGAAATTGGCAATTTAAAGCTCTTATTGCTAAAGTTGCAGACGTATATACTTTCTTTCCCCATCTGTCTAATGCTCTGGCATCTCTGTCCGAGGGAACTGGATTCTTTGCTGATGAGGCCTTAACTCCTTTGGGTCCCTGAGAAATAGTTTCAGGGTCAGCAACAGGGCTTTTATACAGAAATTTATGTGAGTCGGGGACTCTGTAGTATCGGTCAGGTTTAACTGGGGCTGGAGGTAAGGAATCAGGATTTAAGCTGGATTCAGTATACACATCATCCACAATGTCTAACACTGGCGGGACAGCTAGGGGTCTGTGTAGAGGTAATAAAAGGAAGTCTCTGAGCCTTTTCTTGGATTCTGAATAGTCCTGGCCTTCCCAATGGAAATGCTCCCTCATGGTATGTAAGGTTTCCCCAAAGGAGTAGTCCTCAGGCGGAGAGGCTGACGGAATTGATTCCTCAGCATCAGAATCCTCATAAGGGGGTAAAGAATATCCTAGGTCTGAGGAAGAATCTGAAGAAATGGACACCTGGTCGGATGAGTAATAGCCTGCATCCTGTCTAGGCCTTTTATCAGGAGGGGGATGGGAACCCCCGATCAGAGTGATTAGGTCTTCAGACATTTTGAGCATTTGTTTCGTAGGCATGGATGCCTGTCCTGGAGAATGCTGTATTTGTTTCTTTGTTTTTAAAGGAGGCTTAGACTTAGCAGAGGGTTTAATGCTTAACTGAGTAGGTCTGAAGACACCCTCTGAAGCTGCGGGTTTGCTCAGCTACTCCGGATCCCTCTGTAGGGTTAGTCTCGGTAGGCTGAAAAACTTGTGCGTCCGAAGGCCCAGCTATCTCCATGTGGGAGTCGGAGGCGGCCTGTGGTTCTTTAGAAGCGGTCGTCAGGGCTGCGAAGGTGCCTCGCTGAAAACCGGAGAACCGGCAACTGGCCTAGAAGAGGCTTCGTCTGTTTTGGGCCTCGGATGCCTGTCCTTGTCTTTGCACTTATGTATTCCGGTCGTCGGAAGTTCCGACGGCATGGTGTAATCGAATTTTCTGCCAAAATAATGTCGGGCAAAATCAGACGTTTAATAGTGCGCTTGTTAAACCTAGCACAAAACCGACAACCAGTGACGTTGTGGTCTGGGCCTAGGCATGGGATACAATAGGAATGGAAATCCTTATGAGGTATTTGCTTCCCACAAGAAATACAGTTATTAACTTTTACTGACATCGGTCTTCGGCAAGAAAAAGTTTCCTCAACGGGGTACTTAGCTTTGTGGAGGACTTCAGTTCTGGATTCAGAATGAAAATCTCAGGAGTCGGCCGACCGGCACTTGCAAACTGCTTTTGCTTCGGGCACCGGGTGGCAAGAAAGATTGGGGAAAATGGCGTTGGCTGCATCTTTTGTACCCCTGTCGCACTGACGTCCGGGAGGAGGCGACAGCAACCAACACCGGACCAAGACTTTGGAACTCAGGCCGACTGGGGAACCGCTTGACGGCAGGATAACCCAAGTGTAATGACTGCAACAGTGTAACACGATGAACATCTGCTTTTGCTTCGGGCACCGCGAGGCAAGAAAGACTGAAGAAAATGGCGTTGGCTGCTTCTTTTATACCCCTGGTGCACTGACGTCAGGGAAGAGGCGACAGCAACCGACGCCGGACCAGGACTTTGGAATTCAGGCTGACTGCGGGTAGCCTGCCAACAGGATAACCCAAGAGTAATGACTTCAACAGTGAAACACGATGAACATCTGGAAAACCCCCCTCATTGCATTTGTGAAGGTCTGTCCTTGTACTGCTCAGTATGGCTGCCACTATGTTTTTCTCTGATGGACTGTGATAGGCTTGAAGGATTAAAGAATGCTGGAGAGCCAGTTCCCAAGTGATCATCAGCAGCCTGCAGAGAGTATGATCTACTGCCCCCTAGCTTGTAGATGTACCACATCACTGTGGTGTTTGTAATCAGGTGAGGTCCAGGAAGCATAGATGACAATGAGAATAAAATGTATGGCTAAGAGCCCACATCCCTTTAAAAATTACGTGCTTCAGTCCGAAGAATCCCACAGACCCTACATCTTTACCCATACAGGAACTGCCCTCCAAGGAAATTCTGGGTTGTCAGTGGTTACAAATAGACCTAGAGGTTGAGAAGTAAAGAGGAGGCATATAACTACTTGGATATGTAATCGACCAGTGCAATTTCATTTATATAATGCCAAAGATAGATACCTGAAAAGTATAAATGATGCAACTGCTGGCTCCATGTATTATTTTTTTTAAAGATACCATAAAATCTCTCATGTACAACGCAGCCAAAGGAATACAGAGAATCACAGATATCATGAACCCCGTAAGTTCCCTGTTTGAAGAGTTGAAGTTAAGAGACTGAAATGAGAAGTTCAGAAGTTTCATAAAACTCTATCTTCCATGTGGAGTGTCTATAAGATATCCTAGAAAGACAATTCAACATGATCAAGGAGGAATTCTTAATGTTTAACCTAGAACTTAATGTTGGCCAGAAGAGTTGAAACCCATGTTCAGGGCTCTGACATCTGGGAGAAGATACTGCATGAATAAGTCGACCAAATAATAATAAAAAAAACTGAGCATTACTCAATCTGTTTTAAGCTATGACTGGAGCTAGACACTGTATGCACACTTGAAGAAGCAGATAACCAAAGGTAATGGAGAACTGATCATGTGATCCAAACCCGCAAGTTTAGTAGTCTTTTAGGTGCCATGTGACCATAAAGCTTCCCTGAGGAATAAGAGGTAAGACTCTGAAATGTCAACAGCTTTAATACTGTAGCATTTCCATACTAAAACATGGAGAAAGATTTACTATTAGTCTCCAAGAACTCTTTTTTGTTGGTACCAGAAGCATTCTGGGATAAAAGCCTTTGCCCCTTGAGTAAATGGCAGTGGTTCTATGACTAATAGGTTTGGTTCAGATGGTGGGTAGAAACTCTCCTAAAAAGAAGTTTTTGTATCCAGTGTCAAATGCATCCTTCCTGAACCACATTTAAATTGCATGAATCTGTCACAATCAGTTGCCAAAGGGAAATTAACACAAGCAGTCACTGGGACAGGTTTGGAAAGAGTGAGGTAGGAAGAGGAGGCAAGCTGGCACAGCCGTCTTGAATTGTATATTGTCCCTTTACTGGAAAGGTTCCTGTTCGTTACTGCTCCCCTCCTGCTATCTCTACAAGTTTCTTGGGTATGAAAAACAATCTGGGAGGTTTTAAAGAGGGAACCTGAAAAAAATTAGAAATTCTCTAATTTCCCTCTTTCATCAAAATGTCTGTAGACTTGAGTAGCAGCTGGGGGCAAATAAAACCTTTTCCCTAAAGCTGAATTGAAAAATCCAGAATTTATAGCAGCAGAAAACGTCTGATTTCATACCAAAGCTTACCTCCTCAAATAGCAAAAGAGGAGACATAGCAACTGCACAATTATAGAAATCAATAAGGCACGTTTAGATACTACAGACCTATCAGACAATAAAACTGAGACAGGCATGAACGCCCACATACCGGACTGGTAGTTAAGAATTTTATGTGCTAAACTGGAAGACAAAAATCTGTCCCAAAACCTTCTCCACTATATCTACTGGGGAAGACTTGGATGACATCATTAAGCTTGTCTGCTTATATAGGGATTTAAGACTATGTAACCTGCATGTCCTACATGGATGGCTCTAACAGAGGAATAGGCATAGAATGAAGCAAATCCATTTTGAACATATTATCAAATCTCCTCAACACAGTGGGCAAATCCATTAGTTCCCACCACAACTCCTTATTCATCCTGGCAACAATATGAAGACAGACTACCTCTCAAAATGGTTTGAGGACCAGTTTTCCTCAGCATCAGAGTACTGGACTTGAGAATCTGTAGCAGACAAATACCTGTCTAAACGGTCTTCCTCAGGGATACTTTGACTGGCCTGCTTAACAGGTACTGAAGGCAGTGTACCACAACTGAGTGTAACAATTTCTTAGCTAAGGTAAGAAAGTCATCTTCAGTTATGGTTTCTGTGTCTTTAGGTTAACAAAGTTTAACCTTTTGCTATTTGTTAGAAGGTATCTTCTGTGGCTGAATAGGAGAGGAATTTGTACCCCTACAAAAGGTTTCTTCCCTTGGACACATCCAGTAGCATCCCTGGAGAAACTCCATGCCCCAGGAAAGATGGTTCTACCATGCCTGATTCATACAATGAAACAGCTGAAAAGGATACAGCTGGTCCTTGGTAAGTGCTGGACAAAAGGCCTACACCAAAAGGAAGCTGGGGATGCAATTGAGTTTTCTCAGGAACAAATGGCCACTGCAGATTTACCCATCACTACCTGTGACAATGATTGAGCCTGCATAGTTGGCAAGGGCTCTCTGATAAGCTGTTTTTTTCCTTCTAGGAACTGAGGGAGTCAGACAAACATGAGCAGGGTAAATATCCATACTGTGACTGAGGAAGACGTGTGGATGCAACTAGGATCACTGAAACAAGCTGGTTGTAAGGCATAGTTGTTAAAAGTCTGTGCAATCATCACACGTACACTTACACATTCAGGCAAAGTCTCAAAACACATTGCTGCAGTAGCAGCATACTAACATTCTTTCAGAAACCCCCACTAGATGCAAAATTAGTCTGACAGAAATAAATGTCAGGTATGTTGTCAATGTGTGAGCACAAGAACTACACTGCCTTGTAAAAGCACAAACAATACATTAGAAATCACTTATTGGTCTGAAAAGAAAATAGTAGGTAACTGGCACTTCTACGGAGTTTAATAACTACAGACCAATAGCGATAACCCCCCCTTTCCAAAATATTACAGAAATGCATCCGTATGCAGCTGATGCAATACCTAACCTCAAAAATTCTGCTCTCAGAAACATAACATGGCTTTAGGCTACAGCACAGCACCACTGCTGCTCTATTACATTTTAACCAATATAATCAACAAAGAAACAATGGTCTGTTTGTGTCCACTATGTTCTTAGACTTGTCAAAGACATTTGATACTGTCTCACACCAGTAACTGCTTGTTCGACTCTGCTCAACAGGACTTTCACAATGATCTTTGTTGTGGTTTTTTAGTTACTTATGTGGAAGGCAAGAAACAGTTAAATGACAACAAACCTGCTCATCCTTTCAACTAGTTATAACAAGTGTCCCTCAGGGCTCTATCCTGGATCCTCTCCTATTTAATATATTTATTAATGACCTCCATACCTCTACTCACCATGCTAGTTTAATTCAGTTTGCAGACTACTCCACATTTATATGTGCAGCCTCAACAATAAGCTCTAAGATATTATCCCCCAAAATCTTTCTCCTTTGTAGAAACATGGCTCAAAGAATCAAACCTCTTACTCAACCCCAAGAAAACTAAGTTAGTTTTTTTTACCTCAAAAAGTTGCCAAAATCAAAAGCAATTTTCTACAATAAAGTCACCAAACAATACTTTCATTGTAACTGTCACTCACAGTAAACATCTTCGTCTTATAACAGGACCATCTCAAATATGACAAGCATATACTGTAGACCATTAAATCTACTCACCAGAAACTAAGCTCCCTTTATAGGATCAATGGATTCCTTACAGATACTACAAGAAAAATTCTTGCCACTACCTTCTTACTGCCAACTCTCTTATACACCGCTCCTATCCTAACAAACACTAAACAACATTCAAAGAAAGAAACCTGCCTCCTGCTACAATAAAGTAGCTAAACTGGCCATCAAGCTCCCTTACAGGATCTACCATTGCCATAGCTTAAAGCAATTAAACTGGCTTGAACTAAACAACTCCGTAACATATTCACAACTAACTACACTCCACAAACTCATTCATCATTCAGAAAAAAATGCCCTGCACTACATAACTTATTACTGACCTACTGTCCAGCTAGGGATCTCTGCTCTAGTAACAAATTCTTATTACTCCCAATACGTCGTTAAACTCTGCAATAGTATCCCCACACAAATAAAGCTCCCCAACAAACTCAATAGTTTTAAACTACTGCTTAAACAACATCTTAACCAATCCTGGTCCTGCACATGCTCAATGCTCATCTCAAGGCTCAGACTTTGCGTCCACCATACAATACTCTCAAAAATACTCTCCTTAAACTAAATATACTCAACCTTTCACTGAAAAGACAAAACTATTTTTATACATAACTGCTGCCTGTACAATCCACTAAGCCACAGGTGGGCTTTCTCTTAGTAACTTGCACCTCTGTAAATTCTTAGACTGTACAAGTGTAACTACTGTTTGTGTATAAATGTAACTAGAAATGTAACTACTCTGTGTTTAACTGGAACTTAGTATAATGCAGTGCAAACAAATGGAGCTTTTCTCCCCAGGCTTCTGCTGAAAGCGGGTATTACCAGTCTGACTTTCATCATAAACAAAGACAAATGACTACATAAGTTGAGGCAGCTTGAACACAAATAATACATGCCATGTCACTGTCGCTGCCCAAATGAAACACTGCCCCACATTTACATTTTCATAAAAATAAAACAATTTGCAAAAGCAGTACAATTCTACACCAAATAAATCCCCACACTAGCCAAAGCTAAATACAGTGGTCCTTGACAAAAAACAGATTGTAGTTAATACTGGATTTTTTAGAGAGACTATGACACATATATCAATTAAAATTAAAAATTCCATATTATATATTAAACACATTAAATTTGCCAGGAAAGAGCTGAAGGCAGTCTGCTGCACTTGTGAAGCCTCTGAGCTGCTGTTTCTTGAGGCAGCAAGAAAGTACTGAATATTTTCCAATCCGACTGCTGAGTTTCCCTTCTCAGGGCTACCAATCAGTAATCACACTGAAAAGTGTGGGAGGGAACCAAACTTTTTGGAAGCTGGTTGGTTTTTGCGTCTTGGCAAGACACAACCTCTATAGTGTAAAGGCTACTGCAGAAGCAAGAATGAAGGTTTGCGGTAAAATGTTTTAGTGACAACCCCGAAACACACTAGCCCCAGCCCCTAGCCACACTTAACAGAAAAGACACTTTTCATCACATAATGGAACTAAGACCAAATGACCACCAAAAAGGTGCTTTACAATTTGACAAGCAGGTAGCTTACCAAAAGTGCTAGCCCCTCACTACAAGTTATGATGGAAAAGTTAATCTTTTCTAACAAACATTACGGCATTTCCCAGAGGGAACCATTGTCCAAAACAATGTAAGTAGTGAGGTAAAATTCTTACTGATAGACACTGAAAACACCAGTTCTATCCTTTTCACACAATTTTCTGACAGAACAGAATTTTATTTTTAAACTCCTTTATTACCTCTTAAGGAATAGGCAAAAAATACGCTATGTCTTACCATAACGTTCCATCTGTGTTGTCGATCTCCATCTATTCTTCACTAATGGGTTACGGGCTCTGATACTTGGAACTGAACAGGCCTTTATATATAGCTTGTGCCAGCCAAAAAACTCTCAAGCTAAGTCTACCCACAATGACCCTCTCTACATTAACTCAGACCGAGTTTGCAGACTGATAGAAAAATAGAAAACCAGATGGAGACTAATCCCAGTGAAAAAGCCATGTCCAAGGTGAGTCCTAATAAAAACCCAGGACAAAGGTTTGATCCTCCAGGAATCCACAGGAAGGGGAAAGGAGGTAGTGGCACACCAAGTAGAGAGAAAGACTGACAGCACAGATGGAAAGTTATGGTATGAGATAACTTCTTTATCTAATGTTGTCAATCTTCATCTATTCTTGACTGATGGGACAGACTCCTCAGCTACTTTAGATCCTGGATGACCTTATGGAAGGATAGCCCTGAGAACCATAGAACCAAAAGCTCTTCCACTGGAGACCAAATCCAATTTGTAATGAGTAATAAAGGTATGCAGAGAAGCCCATGTTGCTGCTGCACATATTTCACTCATGAAAGCTTTCGATTGGAAAGCAGCCAAAGTAGCCATAGATCTAGTGGAATGTGCCTTCACTGGCAAAGATAACTTTGGATTCTTTCGGTCATAAATGTAAGTAATGCAATTTCTCAACAATTTTGACAAGGTAACCTTAAAGACAGATTTTCCTAAGGTTAAGCTAGAGAAGGAAACAAATAATTCTTCTGATTTCCTGAATTCTTTAGTTCTGTTGAGGTAGAAACATAATTGTCTATGAACATCTAACAAGTGCAGGCAGTATTCGCTTTTGTTGGAAAAATTGGGAAAGAAAACAGGCAAAGTGATTAGTGTTGGACTCAGACCACCTTTGAAAGAAAGCATGGATTGGTTCTGAATGTAACTCTATCCTTATGGAAAATTAAGTAAACGGGTTTTGAACATAAGGCTTGCAATTTAGAAACTCATCTTGAGGAGGTTACAGCTATAAGCAGAAGTGTTTTCCAAGAAAAGTCACACTGGTTCAAAGGGGGTAAGTACCAGTGACTGAAAAACAACAGTCAGGTCCCCATGGGGACAGAGGGTCTTTAAATGGAGGCTTCATTTGAATAGTTCCCTTGAGGAAGGCCTTACATAGTCTATGTGAAATTAAAGGTAGGTCTCCAAAGCCATTATGAAAGTTAGAAATGGCAGCTAGACTGACCTTAACAGTAGAAGCAGAAGCTCCTCTAGCAAAAAGGATGGCTAAAAACTCTAAAACGTTTTCCACAAAGGCTGAAAAAGGGTCAAGGCCATTATCACAAGCCTAGATTGAGAATCTCTTCCATTTACTGAGGTAGAGAATCCTGGTGGATGGTTTATGTGATGCCAGCAACATTTTTCGTACTGGGGGTGGAATATCATTATGCCTGGTGACTAAAAGAATTGGAGGAACTAAACAGTTAACTTGAGACTTTGAAGACTGGGATGCACCAGTCCCTGAGGGTGAGACAGAAGGTCTGGAACTGGGTCCAGAATCCATGGATGGTGAACTAGATAAGGCCATAGGAGGGGAAAACAAATTTGAAGAGGCCAGAAGGATGCAATGAGTATTACTTTGCTTTTCAACCTGGCTGTCTTCTTGAGGAAGAGAGGGAAACTAGGAAAGGCATGGAGGAGACCTGGGGGCAATTGAGCAGAACAGTGTCTCTCAGGGACTCCCCCTGAGAGGGGATTAGGACAAAGCAGCTTCAGCACTTGCTGTTTTGGGGTGAAGCAAAAAAGTCACAGCAACGAAAGATCTTTGCTACCTTGGGATTGAGAGACCACTCATGAGGCAAATAGAATGCTTAGTTTGCCTGCTATCACATTTGAGCTCCCCGGCACATGCTTTTCTATCAGAAAGAGGTTGGAGGCAATGGCCCACTGCCACACTCTGAGGGCTTCTCGACACAGGGGCTAGGATTTGGTTCCCCCTTGTGTGTTGATGTTCCAGACAACGGACATGTTATCTGACTAAACTGCAATTGTTCCTTGAGGGAGGGCACAGTGAAATGCATGCAACACTAGTAAGAGTAGCACTGCCCTCAGCTCCAGGACATTGATATGCACATTGGCCTTTATCGGGGACCAAGTACCTTAATGGCCTCTATCAGGGACCGAGTACCTTAAACTGTCTTTCAAGATAATGCCCCCCCACCCCATCTGGGAGGCATCTGTAGTCACTATGGCTTTGGGTTAAGGAGGGACAAAGGGATGGCCCAGAAGAATTTGTTCAGATTCCATCCACCAGGATAGGTACGTTTTGCAGGGACTGGAGATACCTATGGGGTGGTTCACTGGGTGGGTTAAGATGGAACATTGCTTCACCAGAAGCCATTGCAGTAATCTCATGTGGAATCTCACGAGTGGGATCAGAGTGATCACCGCTACATGGACCCCAATGCTTGAA
This sequence comes from Protopterus annectens, assembly GCF_019279795.1. Lineage (NCBI taxonomy): Eukaryota > Metazoa > Chordata > Ceratodontiformes > Protopteridae > Protopterus > Protopterus annectens. The sequence goes on along the minus strand of NC_056728.1, from coordinate 831,645,673 downwards.
GAAACCAGTAAGGCTGGCACTTTTTTCGAGCACAGGAGGGAATGAACTTGAGATTTTATTTTCTGGAATTTGTGGGCAGGTAAGGAGGCCACGCAAGAAAGAGTGTTGAGATGAGCTCCGACAAATTCCGTATCCTGAGAGGGAGTCAGTTGAGACTTTGTAAGATTGACTAATGCCTAGATGCAGGAAGAACTGCAGGGTGAACTCTCGTCATCTGTAGTAGTAGATGTCTGGTGGATGCGGTGAGGAGACAGTCGTCTAGATATGGAAACGCCCAGAATCCGTGCAGTCTCAAGTGAGCTATTACTGCTTCCATACATTTGGTGGAAACCCTGGGGACTGTGGTGAGGCCAAAGGGCAGCACCCTGAAATGATGGTGACTGACTCCTAGCCAGAAATGGAGAAACCTTCATGAGTGTTTGTCCATTTTTATGTGGTAGTAAGCATCTTGAAGGTGTATAGAGCACATCCAATCATTTTCCTCTGTACCGTGACCATCTGGAATTTGGACTGTTGAAAATATTTGTTTAGAATGTTGGTGTGAAGGCTGCCAGCCCAGCCAGATAGAATTGTGCAGATAATTCTGTCATTTGTAAATATGAATGTAAACTACAGGCTTGTTGTCTTAAATGTAATGAAATACTGTTACATGTGGAACTGGAAATAAATGTGACAACAGTGCACTCTACTGACCAAAGTAAAGCATGTGGTGACCCTTTGATGTAGACAGTGGTGCTGAGGGGTCCAGATGAAGAAATGCTTTCTATTGTTTTAACAAAGAGATAAATTGCTGGATTTAAACATGCAAATGTGTTTTTCTTGCTCTGCTCCTGACCAGCTGCAAGATAACAAAAGGGAGAGGTTAAAAATGTAAATGTAGTTAATGTGTAGCCTGGGAACTCTAGGAAGGATGAAGAATGATGTAATGGTTAGCAGAACTGCAGTTTCAATTTAAACAGTGAGAACCAGAGATTATTGAGCATTTTTGTATTGATCATCAAACTTACAGCACTGTCTGTTGTCTTATGTAAGTTATCTCAGACTTGTATTTTCTTTTAGGAATAGCTAGAAACTGGAAAGATTAAACTAAGTCTTTTTCTGTGACATCAGAAATATACTACTGATTTATTTTAAGTATTTGTGTGATCTCTGAACTTTTGACTAGCACTTTATAGTAGAAAGTACTGTCTTGTGGTTTTAATTATTTATTATTAAATATTTTAAAACATTTTAACGGTGGCTGGTTTGTGTAGAGATAAGTTAAACTCTCGAGTACACTGCATATTTACAGAGTTTACTGTCCAAGTCACTTCAAATAAGCCTTGGCTGATTAGTCACACTTATCAATTGGATAATAATATTGTACAGTTATAATTGGACACCCTTTTAAAGGCCTTTGAGTAGCTGATAAATATTAGCTGGTTGGTGGCAGGATTACTACCATATAGTCTGGGTAAAAGGGGCACAGCTGGAGAACCTGTGCCAGCCTTCCCCAGAAGTGTCTGTGTAGTTGTATAAACTCGTATCTCAAAGTGTGCGTGTGTCAGCTACTTGGGCAGGGACACAAAGTACTGGTTGGACAAAGAGGGTGCTGGAGATTTTAGCTTGCCCAGCTAGGCTGAGATCTGGACCTATAGCTGTGCCACTGGGGAGTCTTACTGGGGACCTGGGAAGCAAGGGAGAGACCAGCCCCGGACTGACTGTGATCTCTGTGTGCTCTTAAGGGAAACTGCACTTTACTATGTGTATTTGTTATCCTTCCCTCGTATATGAGACATCCTCTCTGGTGTTAGTGGTGAGGGCCAAGGCACAGGCATTACCATTTGTGTTTGGCAGCAGTGGGATATCCACATCACATATTAATTAGCTGGCAAATACTAATTGGCTTGTAGTGGTTTGGGTAGAGTAAATCTTGTAGCTTGTGTACAGTGAGCTTTGAAGGTGTTTTGTACTCTAAACAGCCATGCAGTGAATACTCAGAGCTCAGATCACAATTCTTTTATTTCTTTTGTTAGCTTAGTTAGTCAGGGTGAGCAGGCAGCATGTCAGCAGAAAAGTATGGAAAGCTGACAAGGACCCAGCTGGCGGAGATGTGCCAGGCTAGGGGACTGGTGCATGGAAACCAGACTAAGGCAGACCTGATTGCAGCCTTGGTTACAGCTGCATCAGAAAACAGCAACCAGGAGGACAATTAAACTGGCAGTGGAGATACAATACCCTTGGAGAATGGACAGCTCAACCTTTCTGCAGTGGACTTAAAGATCCAGCTGGAGCTAAAGAAACGAGTTGGAGGCCAGGCATGTGGAAATAGAAGCAAATGAGAGACTGCGACGTTTGCAGGCTGAAGAGAATGAGAAACTGTTACGTCTGGAAGCTGAGGAAAAAGAAAAGCAGAGGCAGCATGAGAAAGAGATGCTGACTCTTCGCCAGAGTCATGGAGGTAAAGGGGAAGGGAGTAACTGGACTCTAAAAGCACAAAAGGTAAGTAAATGTCTTCCGCAGTTTGAGGGGGATAATTTTGATAGCTTCATTCATACGTTTGAGAGGGTATGTAAACAATATGAAGTTGACCAAGGGCTCTGGGTACGGTTCCTGACCCCCTTACTCCATGGTAAAGCTGTAACTGTTCTATCCAAAATGTCTGACATTGCATGTTTTGATTATACTGCTGTAAAAAATTGTTTTTTAGAACTGTTTAAGCTAACACCTGAAACATATAGGAAAAAGGTTTGTGAGCATAGATGCAAGGCAGATGAAAGTGTATGTGAATATGTTGCTGAATCAAGCACTTACTTCCATAGGTGGGTGAGTGGATATCAGGTCACCACTTTTGAAGGGCTGGCAAACTTTTGGTGAGGGAACAAGCCCTTAGCACTTTGCCTGAGGAGATGAGGATCTGGTTAGCTTGATAGACAATGTGCTACTTCAGATGAGTTGGGGAAGAAGGGAGACCTATACCTGGCAAGCAGGGCAGCCCTGCACAGGAAGGGGACCCCCAATACTGCTCAAGGGTCTAAAGGAACCCATGGTAGGCAGCACAGACTGCCCCAACAGAATCTGCCAGCAGCAGGGGAAGCCACTAGTCCAGGTACATGTCCAGGAGCTAGGGTTAAATGTTTTGAATGCAACCAGTGTGGCCATGTGACATACAGATGTCCATGGAGCCAAGGTGGGGAACAAAAGTTGAGGAAGCCAGTAAGTGGGAAAGACAAAATGACAATAGTAGGTTGTCTTGAGACAACAAGGGTACTAAACTACCATCCTGCAAATGTCCTGAGACAGAAGGATTTGGATGAGGCAGTACCATGTGCTTATGCAGTTACACGCTGTTAGGCTAGGAGACAAGCATATGGGTCTGGTAGCCCGGGGGAGACCCGGACAGACTGCATACTTGCAGCCAGGACTGGTGAGGTGGTTACTTCAGGCAGTGAGCTACGCTGTAGCACTGAGACTGAAGGTGAGCCACAGCTGCTTGTTGGTACTGATGGTTCCTTGGACAGAGTGACTGCAAAGGTAGAGGTGAGTAGTAGTACCCAGCCTGACAGTGAGGCACCACTGTCGGGGGATGCCAGACTTCCTGTGGAAGGGGAGCTGGGAAGGGTTACAAAGAGAGAGTTGAGACGGGCTCAGCTTTCAGAACCTACAGTGCAAGGCCTGAGGTAGGTAGCTAGGGAGGCACCTGATTCTCATGGAAAGGGGGAATCTGTATACTGGGATAAAGGGTTACTATACAGAGACTGGACCCCTGAAGGAGGGCTAGAAAGTGAGAGAGTACAGCAGTTGGTAGTGCCTAGAGCCTACCATCCTGCGCTTCTAGCCATAGCCCATGATATTCCATTTGCAGGTCATATGGGCATAAAACGTACAAAGAGGTGTATTACGCAGAACTTCTATTGGTCTGGAATTTCCAGAGATGTAACAGGGTAATGTAGGACCTGTGATCAGTGCCAAAAGGTAGGCAGGGCATGATACAAGGTGAGAGCTCCTTTGATGCCTTTGACTGTGATTGAGGAGCCATTTCAGAGGGTAGCTATGGATATTGTGGGTCCTCTGAGTACCCCATGTTCCACAGGGAAAAAGTATATCCTAGTGTTAGTGGATTATGCTACATGATACCCGGAGGCAGTAGCTTTGTCCTCCATTGAGGCAGAGAAGGTGGCAAATGCTTAGTGATTTTCAGCAGGGCAGGTTTCCCCAAAAAAAATACTGACTGACAGAGGTGCCAATTTCATGTCAGACCTGCTGGCTTGTCTGTGGAAGTCTTGTTGGGTGAAACAACTTCCCCAGACTAATGGTCTTGTTGAGAGGTTAAACTCTACAATCAGGTCCATGCTACGGGCATTTGCAGATCAGTTTAAGAGGGAGTGGGACAAATATTTGCCCCATCTGTTTGCTTACAGAGAGGTTCCCCAGGAATCCACAGGATTTTCACCCATTGAGTTGCTGTATGGGCATAGGGTAAGGGGACCTCTAGATTTAGTTCGAGATGAGTGGGAAGGTGATTGCGAGTCTCAGGGAGTCTGCTGTGGCATACGTTCTGAACCTCAGGACAAGGCTCAGGGAACTTCATGGGCTTGACCCAGGAGAACCTGGTAGTATCCCAACAACAGAAAAAGGTGTGGTATGACAGGAATGCTCGAGCTAGAGAGTATGCTGTGAGGCAGCAGGTAATGGTTCTCATTCCTGTCAGAAACAACAAGCTGCAAGCAGCTTGGGAGGGACCCTACAAGGTGGTAGGAAAGGTAAGGGATGTTAACTACATGGTGGAACTGCTAGGCAGATGGCAGGAGCACAAATTGTACCATGTTAACATGATGAAACCTTACCACGATAGGGAGGCCCTTGTGTTGAGCATTTGCAGTGGATTGCAGGAAGAGTATGAGGGAGACCTGGGGACTGATCTCCTCAGTGAGGCTCGGGCTGACACCTCAGTGGAAGGGGTAGCAATGTCCCAGCAGCTATCCCCTACCTAGGTTTGAGAATTCCGAGCAATGTTGCAGGAATTTGGGGACATGTTCACTGGGAAACCAGGGTGCACCCACCTGGTACAGCACCAGGTGGATACAGGACCCCAAAGGCCTATTAGACAGGCCCCTTATAGGGTGCCTGAGAGAGAGTCAGACAGACCATGAGGAAGGAGGTACAGGAGATGTTGGAACTAAGGGTGAGTCAAGAGTCCAACAGTCCCTGGACCTCCCCAGTGGTGCTGGTGCCAAAGAAGGGTGGCAGCACCAGGTTCTCTGTGGAGTACAGGAAATTAAATAGTCACAGAGTCGGATGCTTACCCCATGCCTAGGACAGATGAGGCCCTAGAGCAGTTGGGTGGGGCTACGTATCTTACAACTATTGATCTTACCAAGGGTTACTGGCAGGTGCCCTTGACTCCCAGTGCTACAGAGATGTCAGCCTTTGTGACTCCTTTTGGCTTGTATGAGTTCACAAAAATGCCCTTTGGGAAGAAGAATGCTCCAGCGACTTTCCAGAGGCTGGTAGATCGTATCCTAGCAGAAGCAGTAGGGTTTGCCCTTGCTTACCTGGATGATATTGCCATCTACAGCCATTCCTGGCCAGAGCACCTTCGGCATTTCAGGGAGGTGCTGGACAGACTACAGAGAGAAGGGTTGACCATTAAGCCGAGCAAATGTCAGGTGGGTATGTCAGAAGTCCCCTACCTAGGACAGAGTGGGGAGTGGCAAGATAAGGCCAGAACCTGCCAAACGGGAAGTCATTCAGGCATGGCCTGCACCTGTTACTAAAAAGCAGGTGAAGGCATTTTTAGGGACAGCAGGGTACTACAGAAAGTTCATCCCTAGTTACAGTACCACAGCTGCTCCACTCACAGACCTGACAAGGAAGAACAGGCCAGATAAGGTAGTGTGGACCCCGGCATGTGAGCAGACATTCCAGAAGCTTAAAGAAGCTTTGGGAGGACCCCCTGTGTTAGCCAGTCCAGATTACAGCAAATAATTTGTTGTGCAGGTGGATGCTTCAAACCATGGGGTGGGGGCTGTACTTAGCCAAATTTCTACAGAGGGGGAAGAGCACCTAGTGGTTTATCTCAGTCGTAGGCTCCAACCCCGGGAGAAATGCTATGCAGCTGTAGAAAAGGAATGTCTAGCCATAGTGTGAGCACTGCAAAAACGTCAGCCCTATCTGTATGGAAGGAAATTCACTGTTATGACAGATAGCAACACCCTAACATGGTTAAAAAGAACCAGCCAGCACGATGCCAAGTTGCTAAGATGGAGCCTGGGGTTACAAACATATGACATGTCAGTGCAGCATTGCAGTGGTAGTAGCAATGCCAATGCAGATGGGCTCTCAAGACAGAGAATGGGGTGAGGTACACTCAGACAGACCTAACCCTCTCAAGTGGCGTTTCTCAAGGGTCACTTGAAAAACTAGCTTGAGTTCTCCAGGGGGGGGGGGGTGTGAAGGCTGCCAGCTTAGTCAGATAATTCTGTCATTTATAAATATGAATGTATACTACAGGCTTGTTATCTTAAATGTAAAGAAATACTGTTACATGTGGAACTGGAAATAAATGTGACAACAGTGCACTCTACTGACCAAAGTAAAGCATGTGGTGACCCTTTGATGTAGACAGTGGTGCTGAGGGGTCCAGATGAAGAAATTCTTTCTACTGTTTTAACTAAGAGTTAAATTGCTAGATTTAAACATGCAAATGTATTTTTATTGCTCTGCTCCTTACCAGCTGCAAGATAAGAAAAGGGAGATGCTAAAAATATAAATGTAGTTAATGTGTAGCCTGGGAACTCCAGGTAGGGATGAAGAATGATGTAATGTTTAGCAGAACTGCAGTTTCAATTTAAACAGCGAGCACCAGAGATTATTGAGCATTTTTGTCTTGATCATCCAACTCACAGCACTGCCTGTTGTCTTATGTAAGTTATCTTAGACATGTGTTTTCTTTTAGGAATAGCTAGAAACTAGAAAGATTAGACTAAGTGTTTTTCTGTGATGTCAGAACTGTACTACCAATTTAAGTGTTTCTGTGTGATCTCTGAACTTTTGACTAGCACTGTATAGTAGAAAGTATTGTCTTGTGGTTTTAATTTATTATTAAATATTTTAAAACCTTTTAACTGTGGCTGGTTTGCGTAGAGATAAGTTAAGCTCTCGAGTACATTGCATATTTATAGAGTTTACTGTCCAAGTCATTTCAAATAAGCCTTGACACCGATTAGTCACACTTACCAATTTGTTGATAATATTGCACAATACTAATTGGACACCCTTTAAAGGGCCTTTGAGTAGCTGATAAATATTAGCTGGGTGGTGGCAGGATTACTACCATATAGTCTGGGTAAAAGTGGCACAGCTGAAGAACCTGTGCCAGCCTTCCCCAGAAGTGTCTGTGTGGTTGAATAAACTCTTATCTCAAAGTGTGTGCTTGTCAGCTACTTGGGCAGGGACACAAAGCACTAGTTGGACAGACAGGGTGCTGGAGATTTTTAGTTTGCCCAGCTGGTTGAGATCTAGACCCTATAGCTGTGTCAGTGGGGAGTCTTATTGGGGACCTGGAGAGCAAGGGAGTGACCAGCCCCAGACTGTGATCTCTGTGTGCTCTTAAGGGAAATTGCACTTTACTATGTGTATTTGTTATCCTTTCCTCATATATGAGATGCCCTCGCTGGTGTTAGTGGTGAGGACTAAGGCTCCTTGATTGCTGGGCCAGGGCACGGGCATCACAGTTGGGATCCAGAACTTGTCTCCAGTCCCCTGAATTTTTTTGGTACTAAAGAACGTTGAGTAAAATCTAGAACCTATCTGGTCTGGTGGGACTTCTTGGATGACTCTTTTCTAGCAGCTTTTGTATTTCCAATGCTGCTTGGTCCCTCTGGGTAAAGAGTGAAACGGATAAGCTAACCTCTGGAAATAATTCTTAGCACCCAGGCATCTGTGGTTATTTGTCGCCAGGCTGTTGGGTGCAAAGAAAATCTTCCAACTGCCTCCAGAGGTAAGCAATTGGGCCTCCTTTCAGGAGTGCTGATAAGGTTGACCAGAGAAAGACTCCCTGGAACACTGGTTCTGCGAGCCACCTCTGCCTCTAGGACAGCGTTTTCCATTTAAACCCCCCCTGCCCCAAGGGGAGTCTGCATTATGTGTTCCCTGGAAAGGCCTCTGGGACTTATTGAACCACATTCCCCACCCCTGATTCCTGGAATAGGCTCCTTGGGGAACAGAAAAACGTATGCCCATAGCACACAGGGTCTTTCCATCTTTCTCACATCTGGATAGACTTTATTTAACTTTGGGGCTGAACAAAGAGGGTCTGTCAAAAGGAAGACTTGATTGGCTCCGCAAACTCACACAGGCGCATCCAAGTGTGTCGTTGAAGAGCAACACCTGAACTGGCTGACCTGGTCACCCCTATGGCTGCATGCGCAATGAGACTCATGGACGAATTAGACAGACTCCAGGGTAGCTAACTGGGATGCCACTTTTTCCTCGATCCCTCAGCTACAGCTCCTGATAGGGTATCTGAGAGCTTCTTGATCAGACCCCTCTGGTCCCAGTGAAATATGCCATAAACTTCAAGGAACTAATGGTAAAGGTCGATGATGCGTAAACTCACTTCCCAAATTTATTTATTTATTGCATCTGTTTACTGGGAAAGTCCAATGGGCCTGAAATGAACCTATTTTCAATGAAGGCCCAGGGAGAAAAGCTCCAGGTTTAATTACATACAGGAGAGTTTACACAACAATACAGAGTAGATAAAACAGTAGTAGTACATTAAAATAAAATAATAATCACATAGAATAATTTTGATAATATGGAATACATCTGATAACAGTGAAACATTGTTTTATAGTCATGGTTTGAATATAGGAATAGAAAAAGTATAAATATGTAAGTAATAATATTAGCAGTGTGAAGAAATTAACTTAAAGAGGAAAATGAAGGAGGCAGAATGCCTAAGGTAGATGGTAGAGAGAATGGGGACTAGTGATAGAGTGGAGAAGAGTAGGATTCGGGGGGGGGGGGTCAGTTTTTGGGGTTGACTGTCACGGTGCAGGTGCATATCCAGTGTGCGGAGAAATTAAGTCTGAGGGATTTTTTAAAGGAAGCAGGATTACTGATAGTCCTGACTGAAGTAGGGAGATTATTCCATAGCATGGAGACATTAAAAGAATACAGCATTTGGCCAGTTGAGAGCTTAGGTTTGTGAACGTTCACTAGCATTTTGTTTTCAAACCCAAGTTGTCGATTAGGATTGTACTTAGAATGGAGGAGAGGGATGGGCAGGCTACTGGGTAGTAGATGAGTTTGTGAGCAGTGGTTAGTTGTAGATATGTGAGGTGCTGAGGGAATTCAAGCCAATTTAGTTGATGCACAGAGGAACAGTGGTGGGTGGAGAATTTATCATTTGTAACAAATTTGGCAACTTTGTTGTAGCATGAGGCAAGTTTAGTTTTTAGGGAGGACTGAATATTGGTGAGGATGGGGGCACCATTTAAGAAAGTTGGAAGCAGGAATAAGGCGAGAGCCTTTTTAGCAGAGAAGCTCAGAAAGTAGTTTTGCCTATAATGGACTCCTAGCTTTTGATGTTTTTTTTATGTTAATATAGATATGAAGGTCAAAGGTTAACTCATCATCAATGATGACACCAAGCAATTTGGTACTAAGGACAACTTCAATAATAGTATTATTTTGAGAGCAAACAGATAATTCAGACTTGTCAATTGGGTTGGATATTTTGAGGGAAAATATTAAGTGTTTAGTTTTGTTGGGGTTGAGGGCAAGGTGGTTTTGTGACATCCAGGTTTCATTTGATGTGAATGCTTATTGGGTTAGCTGCAGTAGTACAAAGGCAGTTTTAGAAGAGCAAATAATAGTAGAATCATCTGCGTATTGGATAATGGTATTGTGGGTGAGAGTAGTGTGGAAGTTACTGATGAATATACTGAATAGAAGGGGACCAAGTATAGATCCCTGGGGTACCCCTGTATTAGTATTGATGAAAGGGGAGGAGTAGTGCTACCAAGTGGTGGATTGTTGCTTGCTGCTGAGATAGTTAGAAAACCAGTGAAGGATGGGGGAGAGATGCCAATCTTGGAGGGTTTTAGTAAGTAGAAGAGAGTGGGAAACTGTGTCAAATGCTTTCTTTAGATCAAGAAAGAGTGCAGAGACTAAGAAGCCATCATCAAGCGCTCTGCTGACTGTGTCCAGGAAGGAGATTAGAGCAGTATTAGTGCTAGATCCTGGCCTAAAGCCATGTTGAGTGGCAGAAAGGAGTTGGTGTTTGACCAGGTAACTAAGGAGCTGAGTATTAATGCACTTCTCTAGTATTTTTAAGATGGAGAAAAGAATGGCAATAGGTCAGAAGTTTCAGATGTCAGAGTTATTGCCACCTTTGTGAAGTGAGAGAACATATGCCTTTTTCCAGATGTTAGGTATGTATGATTCCTTAATGGACCTATCACTGAGAATACTGATAGGGTAAGCTATGGAGGAGGCTGATAGTTGTACGAATTCTGCAGATAAGTTATCTGGTGCATTAGTACATGGTTTTAGTTTATGAAGGAGTTTTTGTATGGTTGAGGTGGGTATGACAGAGAGTGAGAAAGTGGGTATTGGATTAGATGAGGTATATACTATTGGAGGTTGTAGTGGGTCTATGTTGATTGGTGGGAAGGTGGTAGTAAGCTTAGCAATGGTGTCAATGAAAAGAGTGAGGCTAACTTAGAGGATTTTTTTTCTAGGTTTGGGCAAGGATTATGGTTAGCTCCTGGATGAAGTAGGGAGTTGACTGCACCCCAAAACTTTTGGGGGTTTTATGTTGATTATGAAAGGTTTGGAAGTATTCCTTTTTGTTTTTGAGAACTAATCGTTTAGCCTGATTGTGAAGTTGTTTATATTGCATGAGGTTGGAGGGAGTTTTATTTTTCATCTGGGATTTCCAGGCTTTGTCCCTAGTGGACATGATTTGCTTTGTGGACTTGGCAAGCCAGGTAGCATGTTTTGTCTGGACTCTTTTTAGCTGGAGAGGAGCAAGGCTATTTAGTATCTTAAACGTGGAAATGAAGAATTCCACAGCTTCATTAAGTGGGAGACATTTTAGTGGACTCCAGTTAGTACCCTGCAAAATGTCATTAAAGGTAATTGGTGAGAAATGGGATAAGTCTCGGGTGTGTCTATATTGTTGTTGTTTGTCTTTCGGCTTTTCCTGGTAAGGGGTCGCTATTAATGTATATTTGGTATAGTGGTGGGCTTACATGTTATGAATGCTGGAGAGTGGTCACTTATACTATCTGGCAGTGTACCAGAGGAGATTTTACTTGGGTCAGAAACCATGATCCAATCCAGGATAGAACCTTTGCTATTCTTATTGTCAGGTCTGGTAATTTCAGAAATTAGCAGAGTATAGATGTGAAAGTTGATGTCTGAAGAGGGGTTGTTATTGGAGATTTCTAACCAGTTTATGATAAGATCACCTTGGATGACTTTCATTTTTTATATTGCTGGCTGTCCATACAAGAATGTCTTTGAGAATAGGAATATTGTTGCCTGGGGGAATGCATATGACTATGATACAAGGGCTTTTACAGTCATTGAGTTTTAGGAAGGTAATAAGCAATTCTGAGGTGGAAAAAAGGGAATAAGCTTTGAATATGGAATCACTGTAAATGTGCTTGGATATAACAAGGCAATGCTTCTGACTTTTTTGTGAAGTTTATCAGTTCCAATGTATGAATAATTTGGGGGTAGAAATTCAGAATCCTTTATATATGGTTTTAGCCAGGTCTTTGTTATGGCTGTAAAGTCTGGTTTATGTTGACTTAACCATGCATGCAGATGGGGGATTTTATTTTTTATGCTTTGAATACTGATGGTGAACTTTAGGGATTTTATGGAGTTAGGGGTACTAAGAGAGGAAGGAGAAGGGCCAGGGTTTGGATGTATGTCACCACGCTGGACTAGATTAAGATGAGCAGAAGTAGTAGCTGGATGTGGTTTCTTTTTTTGGGTTTCATAAAATAGTTATGGACATTACAAGGAAGGTTATGTTGTGGAGAGAGGATTATCAGTTTCTTTTGTAGAATTAAATCAGTGGCATACAGACTACAGCAGACTGTGGAGTAGGTGACAGTGTGGATAGATGTTGTAGATGTGGGTTTGGGTGGTATGTAGGATGGGTGAAGTGAAGAGAGTCTTAGAAAGGGAGAGAGGTAAATAGTGAAAACAAGGAGAAAGATGTTGAATATGAGAGGCATTACCAAGAGGTGTGTAGTACAATTCTAGGAGCATCTGTATGCCATTAACAAATTAAAAAAAGAGAATGCGTTGGCCAAGCCTATTTTGTTGGAGAAAGATCATAATTCTAAGTTTAGGGTGATTGACCAAGTCATTCCAGATGAGAGAGGCGGGCCATTCTCTCTTAATCTAGATGAGTTGGAATTGAATTGGCAAATCCATCTCAATGCCTATAGTCATCCTGGCATTAATGATGCATGTTCGATAACATGCTTACTCAAGCTAAGGAGTTTGTTGATGTAATGATATTAGGTTCCGTCTATTATGATCTATACTTTTAGTTTGTTATAAAAGTATATGGTTGCTGCAAATTTTCAATACAGCAATTTTTAGTGTGTTATACATGTATACATGTATATATATATATATATATATATATATATATATATATATATATATATATATATTTAATTGAATATACATCATTGATGCTATATTGGATTCAATAATGATAGTTTCTAATTTTATTTAGTTAAATATTCTATAAGTCATTGTCTTGGTTTGTTTTTATTTAGTGCAGGTAGTGCCATTTGGTTACTAAGGGTGGGGTTTGATGACTTAATGATGCTTGATTGGTTGTATCTGATCACATATGTACCACAACTTTTAAATACATGTAGTTTTGCTTGTACTTCATCTGATGAAGTTTGAAAATTTGAGAAAAATAAAAAATGCTTCATGATTAAATACGTTTGTTTCACTCGGCCTGCTGTTCACTGGCACCATTTTTTTTGTTTTTTACATAGTTTGCTGGTTTTATAGTTTACTTGAGTTTTATACAAATCTTCATAACGTTTCTGGAATATCTCTAAAACCTCTACAGGATCTCTAATTATTTTTCTTGTTATAGGTTCCCCAAGTTTGTTGACAACGCTTTGAGCATTCTGTTGCCAAGTTTTTGTGCTCTGCAGTTATCAAAAAATAGTTGCTTAAGTGCAGTCTTTTTATCCAGATACTCCCTTATTTTCTGTTTAGCTCTCTGCATTCGCTCCTCCTCTTGTTCCATGAGAATCTCCTTATTCTGGAATACTTTAACCTCTGTCAGCCACTCTAAATAATTTTTATTACTTCTTAATCATATAATTCTCTTTTATTTTGATCCTATTTTTAAACTCACATTTTCATTTTATCACCAGCTATAACTTCTAAAGATATTTCTATATTCTCTAATGTTTGTCTTTTGGCTTTTCCCGGTTAGGGGTCGCCACAGCGGAACTCCGGTCCACTAATGATTGGCAGTAGATTTTCACGAACGCTTAGGTGCCAGCTCGACGTCCAACCTTCAACAAAGGCATGCCCATTTATGCATATCTTTCGAACACCTCCCAACCGCGGGGAGGACATGCAGACTCCACACAGAAGGTACTCCCTGCACTCCAGTCGAGAATCGAACGGGAGAACCTCTTGCTGTGAGGCAACAACGCTACCGCTGCACCACCGTGGCATCTATATTCTCTAATAACATTAGAATATAATTTCCACTACCCAATCCTTAACATTCCTATTTTTAACAAGAAGGTGGGAAATCCCCCATGCCCTTTTTACTTCATTACCCTGCATTTTTATCTTAGTTTTTTTTATTGGTGCATGATCAGAAACAGTTATTGGATGTATGACAAATCTTTCAATTAAATTGTACATGCTCCTGGGAAATGGGAAATGTAATTTATATCTAGTCTAGCCCAGTTGTTGCACCCTTTATGGAATATGTAAATTATTTCAGACTTTCTATTACTAAATTCACACTTTCCCTACAAAATATCTTCCTAAGTTTCTTTAGAAATCTACCCTCTTTTGTTACACTGTCTTGGGTCCCTCTGACACATAGTCATGATTGCAAATCAAATTTCAGTCCCCACCTATAAATAATATTCGCTGCTGAAAACTCATTGTCATTTGTTAACTGGGTTGGTCGAACTGAGTCAAAAGACCATTTTTCAGTGGAGACCTGAGGAAGAAAACACCAAATACAATTACAAACATTCAAGAAAAAGACTAACAATTACAATAGATATGTTGACAAGAACTTTTACATATAACGGAATCAACTAAAAATATACAGTAATATATTAGTTTCAGAAAACAAATACAATAACAGCAGGAATCAACAATATGAATAAATATTTCCAAGAACCAAAATATAGATATAATGTAACAGGAACTCTATTAAGGAAGAAACAAAAGAGAATAAAAGGAATAATAATTAAGTCATCAAGAATGGAACTAGGAAGAAAGCAATTAGATTTCAGGTTGGAGCTTGACAAGGGCAGGACCAGATCTTTTGTAAGTAATGTTTCTGAGTTCTAGTTTGAACTGGAACTTATGGGGGATACCTCTCATCTTAAGTGGAAGGGACTTCCGGGTGTGACCTACAGAGTACTTATAAATGGCCTTTCCAATATTTTCTGATGGTTTGTAAATGTCCAGAAGATGTTTGTCAGATGTACGAAGTTGGAGTCGGGGGTTATATTGAGATACAATATTAGAGATGGAGGGACAAAAAGTGGGGTTATAAAGAACTGAGTGTGTTATATGCAGTTGTGAAAGGAGTTGTTTAGGGAATTCAGGCCACTGTAATGGCTTAAGGGTGATGCAGTGGTGGGATTTATAAGGGAGATTGGAGGCAAATCGAGCTACTTTATTGTATGTTTGCTCTAATTTGGAAAGAAGTGATGACTGAAGGTTGGTAAGGACTGGAGCTGCATACAGAAGACAGGGTAAGAGGAGAGACAGGGCAAGGGAGGGTTTGGGGAAGGGAGAAAGCAATTTATGATTACGGTACAGGAGACCAAGTTTCTGGTGTTTTTTTTTTTTTTTTTAAATGTAATGACAGATATGTAAGTCGAATTTAAGTTCATCATCAATGGTGACACCAAGTAATTTAGTATGGGGTTCCGGTGTATTAATGGTATTGTTAAGGGAGGTAACAGAGAAAGAGGATTTATGTTGTGCCATTGTTTTAGGAAGGAAAAGTAGAAGTTTATTTTTTTTTAGGATTTAGTACTAGTTGATTATCAGTGAGCCAGGTTTTGTGGAATATAAATACATAGCAGTGTAATTCTCCTGTCATGCCAACAGCCGTTTACTATAACAACACTACCATTTTTGCCTTTTTCCTTATCAATATTGGAGCTCCTCTACCAATTAGTATAATCACTCCCCTTTTCCTCTGTGCCTCATATATTTTGCTGAATATTCATTCTGAAACCCTCTTTCTGTCAAACTCACATGTTCATTTCTTTACAAATTCATCTGTAGCACTGCTACTTGCACTCTGCATTTCTTAATACAATTCGATACTTTTTTCCTTTTTATCTACACCGGTAAGGCCCTTCACACTCCACGATAATATGGACGGAAATGACCATTTTGAAAAAAAAGCGCTATTCTTCCCATCTACTAAACACATTTTTTTTAATGTGCATTTCCAGCATTGTGTTACATGCATATACTAATGAGAAAAGAAAAATATTTTTCCAAAAAATTATGAAATGGAAGGTATTCCTCAGAGTTCTTATCCACAGCCTTGGTGAAGCACCAGTCAACTGATCACGCAAAGCTTGCAATAAAAACAGCACTTCAAAGTCAAGAAAACTGTGAAATTTTAGTAACCTAGCTACCAACTATTCTGCTCTCATAATGCAAGGAAGGTGTCCTTTTTTAAGCACTTTGGTTTTGTTCTGCATGTGCTGCAGTAACGGCATCACTTACCATACCAGCAACAGTTGTGTGTGTTTTCTTTGGTGGAATTATTTATTTCATAGCTAACACTGTCAAGACAAAGCTTCTGTTGGCATTCTAAAACTTATTTTTCTGAATCTCCAGTCTTAGCATGATGTCATGTTTGGTTAACAGGTTTAACAGTGCTAGGGTAGACTTGGAATTACTGCAACATGGCAGTTTTTTTCCAGAGGCTTGATGTTGTTTTCCTGAGTTTTAATTATGACAGGATGAAACACTGTAAATGCAGCCACATTTAGTTTTGTAATCTAATCAATGATGCACAGAGTACTTTTCCTATTTTATATGTCACTACTTTCATGGAGTTACAGTTCAGTTTCTGCAATGGTGAAACAGGTTGTATCTGTGTACTGTACTGCTGGCACCATCATGCTTGGTGCAGTTCAGTGTTAAAGATGGCTATGAACAGTGTGTTTTGTTTGTGTGGAAATACTCATTTATAGATTATTTTCCAGTGCTTAAGCAAAGGTATGATGTTAGCGTTCTGCTGTGTATCCCACGTAAACATCACAGTCTAGCTCTGTAATCTACTTCCAGCACCATCACTGTTTCATCCTCTATCACCCTCCAATTAGTTTCAGGAATAAGCCCTTGTTCCTCTCTTAAACTGTACTACAAAACTCGTCCTATAGTTTCGTACTACACTTTCTTCATAGATAATTCTATACAAGAACATAAACAATGCCCTAAATGTCATGCTTTTTCCAAAGAGGGTCAGTCCACGTGTGCACGCGTGTATGCACTCTCGTTAACAATGTGCGACATAACTTCTTTAGCGATCAGTACAGTGCTCATTTCTAATTTCATACTCATAGCACATTTTCAAATGGATCCATATGGTTTGCTAACTTCTTGACTTTCATTTGAAACAAAAACAGTTTACCCACACACTTACTGCCACTCAAGACATTAATAAAAACAATAGTACACCACTGTGAACCAATAGTGATAACATTAAGTATGATGACCACAAAATGAAAATAATGTAGTCATCAATTTACAAAATATATTGAGTTAATTTAGTAATAAACATCAAAATAAATGCATTGTATTCTAGCAGAATCCATATTATTTGCTTTTCCACATTTATTTTTCTTTAGTGATTACTTTTATTGACTGGGAAAGTCCATCTGGGTAGAAACCCTTTTCAGCATAGGCCCAAGGAGAAGAGCTCCACAAGATACAGAGAGAAAGTAAAGTACAGTTGTGTAAGGACTTACCATATCAGTATATGTTATACTGATCACTGCTGCAGTAGGCCTGACCTATGATTTGTCATCACTGATGTCCGTCTGAGGTACCAACGCATTTTTTTTTTTTTTTTATCTTCTCAAGGTTGCAAATCTGACACATGACCTCAGCTCATAAGCATAGGGGTATACATATGGATGTATGAGCATAACTCCTCAAACCATCTCCAAGCTAATGGCCTGAAGACTACTAAAAGAGGGAGACTGGGCAGCTAAGAGGGGTGCAGTTCGAATAAGTAAGAAAACTCCCCTGTTCCTATGTAACAGAGCAGAGGCTAAAGGAAAAGGCAGCGAAAAAGGAAAGTTGAAATAATGTAGAGAAGAGGAGATGGAGGGGTGGGATGGAATACTTTTCCTGTCTCCCCAAAGGAAGCTTACTCAATAGGGGGACCCAGAGACAGAGTCCTCTTCACCCAAGTGGGTTTCTCCTTGGGAATGCAGTTGAGAAAAATACTCTTAGAGAATGGTAAGTATGGAAGTCTTGTTGTTCTTCAGAAGGGGATACCAAGGCAGTTTTCAGGAGTAGCCTGTGGTTGTGGAGACCCAAAGAAGGGAGGTTTCAAAGACAAAACAGCTTTGAACAATTCCAGTGAGAAACTGCTTCACTCCTTTTCTCAAGCTGTTGTGGGATAGGCCACATGCCTAGCATTTATTTTTCTTCTTTGGGTGATGATAACCTTTATGAGATGCGGAAGTCTGGACCCCTATATAACCTCTATTAATGTGTCTGGAATCTCTTCCCTAACCAATATTTGAGGGATGCCATGAGGTCCCTTGGTAACAAGTCATAGTTCCTCGGATGTATGGGCAGTAAAACAAGGCCTCAGGAGCCATAATGGCTTCTGATGGGGTGTCAGTAGTGGGCAACAGATGTAACCTGGCATAGTGTGCAACCGCAAGAGATATGTCAGAGTCTGAAATTTTGGGCCAAAATCAGTTCTAGGCCTCCTTAGCTTATACCTTAAGCAGTATATGGTCATTTGGGGATGCAGATTCTGCCATCTTGGACAGTGTTTAAGATACTGAGTTTTTAGAAAGGTGTTGAGAGGGGAAGCCTCAACCTAATGGTTTTGGGAATGAACAAATGATAG
Organism: Protopterus annectens; assembly: GCF_019279795.1. Classification (NCBI taxonomy): domain Eukaryota; kingdom Metazoa; phylum Chordata; order Ceratodontiformes; family Protopteridae; genus Protopterus; species Protopterus annectens. The sequence goes on along the minus strand of NC_056728.1, from coordinate 831,627,309 downwards.
ACAGATGCGGCTTGGTATGCAAGTCCTTGTATGGAATCTGCCCATTACATTTGCACTTACCCTTCCCTAGGTGACATCAAACAAGTCTTAATAAAATTAGCATAAATAAAAAGGAAGGTTCCCCAGCATAAATAAAAAGGAAGGTTCCCCAACAGGGACTTATCTGACTAAACGACTGAGTAAAAACCACGGTATCAATGACCAAACCGTGATCAATCAGATGAATACACAACCTGTGTTTGGGCTATACACCCCTACACTTTCGAGCCGAGGTCATGTGTTGGACATACAACCTTGGGAAGGTAAAGCTTTGGCACCCCAGATGGTCATCAGTGGTGACAATCCATATGTCAGGAATACTGCAATAATGGTTTCAGTCAGGATATCACACACACATACAGTGGATATAAAAAGTGTACACACCCCTGTTAAAATGCCAGGTTTTTGTGATATAAAAAAATGAGACTACAATAAATCATTTCAAAACTTTTCCCACCTTTAATGTGACCTACAACCGTATGATTCAATTGAAAACAAACAAATCTGTTAGGGGAAAAATATAAATAATAAAAAACGCACAATAAGCACACCCTTAAACTAATACTTTGTTAAAGCACCTTTTGATTTAATTACAGCATTCAATTTTCTTGACTAGGAGTCTATCAGCATGGCATACCTTGGCTTGGCAAAATTTGCCTACTCTTCCTTGCAAAAGCACTCCAAATCTGTCAGATTGCGAGGGCATCTCTTGTGCACAGCCCTCTTCAGGTCACCCCACTGATTTTCTATTGGATTTAGGTATGAGCTCTGGTTGGGCCATTCCAAAACTTTAATTTTCTTCTGGTGAAACTATTCTTTTGTTGATTTTAAATGTATGCTTGGAGTCATTGTGTTGAAAGGTGAAATTCCTCTTCATCTTCAGCTTTCTAGCAGATGCCTGAATGTTTTGGGCCAAAAGTGACTGGTATTTGGAACTGTTCATAATTCCCTTCACCTTGACTAAAGCCCCAGTTCCAGCTGAAGAAAAGCAACCCCAAATCATGATACTGCCACCACCATGCTTCACCATGAGGATGGTGTTCGTTTGGTGATGCAAAGTGTTGTTTTTGGGCCAAACATATCTTTTGGAATTGTGGCCAGAAAGTTCAACTTTGGTCTCATCAGACCATAACACATTTTCCCACATGGTTTTGGGAGACGATGTATTGTTTTGAATATTTTAGCCAGGCCTGGATGTTTTTCTGTGTAAGAAAAGGCTTCCATCTTGCAACCCTACCCCATAGGCCAGACATATGGAGAATACGGGAGATTGTCGCATGTTGTACACAACCAGTTGCGTCTTTCAGCTTTTCCTGGTTAGGGGTCGCCACAGCGGAACTCCGGTCCACTAATGAATGGCAGTTGATTTTTATGTGCTGAGTTGCCAGCCCTGTCGTACAACCTTCAATGAAAGTACGCCCATTCACGCATGTCTCCACGCAGAAGACGCTCTAGATGAGAATCGAACCGGACAGCGTCTTACTACACAACCAGTACTTGTCAGAAATTCCTGCAGCTCCTTCAGTGCTGTAGGTCTCTTGGCAACCTCCCTGACCAATTGCCATCTTGTCTTTTCATCAATCTTGGAGGGACGTCCAGTTCTTTACAACGTCACTGTTGTCCCATATTTTCCCCACTTTATGACTGTCTTCACTGTGTTCCATGGCACATCCAATGCTGTGGAAATGTTTTTGTACCCTTCTCCTGACTGATAGCTTTCAACAATGAGATCCCTTTGATGCTTTGTAAACTGTCTGTGAACCATGGCTTTTGGTGTAGCAAGGAACTGAGTAAATGTTAGGAAAATCCTACTAAGACAGGTGAACTTTATTTGGGGTTAATCAGAGACTCTAATTGATGGTAGATATGTACCAAAGAAGACTGAATGCTGTAATTAAAGCAAAAGGTGCTTCAACAAAGTATTAGTTTAAGGGTGTGCAGACTTGCGCAACCAGCTTATTGTAAGTTTTTTTTACTTTTTTTATATTTTTCCCCTAACAGATTTGTTTGTTTTTCAATTCAGTTGTACAGGTTATAGGACTCATTAAAGGTGGGAAAAGATTTATTGTGGTCTCATTTTTTATAACACAAAAAACAGGCATTTTAACAGGGGTGTGTACACTTTTTATATCCACTGTACATACATGCATGCATACATACATAATGTGATGAACTGTTTGAACATACAATGAGAAAACAAAATGATTGAATAAACAGTGAGAAAACATTGACAAGATACACAAACATTAAAATCATAAAACTGTAACATGCAAGACAACACCTACACGTTTTACTGCCTTATAAAGTATTGTTTTAAAAGGTCACTCTACATGTCAAATGGAACTTGTTTTTTAATTCAAGTATTGAATACATTTTAAACTTTCTCAGCTGTAAACAAAATGGGGGAGCTTGAAAGGCTGACTGTGCTATTGATTTGTTTTCCTTTTAATGGGGAAGCAAGTCCTTTGTCCCCCCTATGAAGGGTGTTGACCCCCACATACTAACCTAACCAACTTCAGAACTGCTGCAATTTGTGTGTGTGTGTGTGGGGGGGGGGGGGGGGGGGGCTTAGGAAGCTGGCTCACCTCTGCAGTAATCCAGATCTGATCTGATGAAATTAGCATTTGCCATCTGAAATCACATACATAATGCACACAGCAATTCTGCACAACTGCACAAAATCAGCAGTAACGTTATAGCTGCTAAAACTAAACTCATTCAGGAGTTAGATCAGGAGTTATCTGTTTTTACCAAGATAAATACAACTTCTTTCCCCTTCAGCTTATGTATTTGTCATTATGCAGTGAACAGCATTTAAAAATGTGGGCAGAGCGATAAGCTTGCCCACTGTAAACTGAACACTACTCAGGGGAATAGCAGAATGCAGCTGTAGGGATATCATTTTTGCACATATTGAAACAAAAATGATGGCAGAGTTTATTTTAGCTCCACTAACACGTAAATATGAAGTGCTGAAGCCTAGATAACGTACGTATGCTGCATTTGTTAGCATCTCTTTTAAGATATTTGTTTAAATTGAATATACAAGGGATATGCTTTGACTCTCCTCCCAAACGCACAGCCACGTATTAGATTAAGAGAGCAACTGGAGAACAACAAACAAACAAATGAACACTGATGCAAATCTGAATCATACACTTTGTATTTTTTCTTTACATTTAAACAATCAGCCTGAAGTGACCATGAAGCTAATGAACTTATGGAAATGTCTCACTCAAATGGGCACAGTACATTCATAAACCTACTTGGAGACTTGTGGTGGTGCCAAGAGATGAAATGGTAAAGAAGCTTGTTGTACTACACAACGGTATTACTTAAAAGAAAATAATAAAGTTATGCCACTGTCTGTTACAGGAATTAATTGAGTTTGGTTGTGGCTAATGCAGATTTACTTACGCCTGGCTTTGATTTATCAGTTAGGGTTTGTCTCTTCATTAAGCCATGCCAACCACTGCTAAAACATGTGCTACTCACAGATCCTCGATTACTGCTTAACTACACAGCATTACTGCTAATTTCAGTCAGTGTTCCCTTTGTTTTGCCTTAAAACAGAAACAAAGAATACTGATTATTGCTGCCGCAGGAAAAAAATAGTAAAGGCTTTATGACTTTCTGGAACCCAAACTGTTAAGGAAAGCACATGATTTTTAAACACCAAGGATGCAAAAAGTACAGTTGTGTACACTTACCATAAATGTACGAGTGTATTCACTGTTGCAGTCATTACATTTGGGTAATCTGCTGGCAGGTTGCCCTCAGTCGGCCTGATTAAGAAAATCTTGGTACATGTGTTGGTTTGCTGTCCCTTCTTCCATGACGTCAGGGGTATAAAACATGCAGCCGATGCCATTACATCAGTTTTTCTTGCCCCAAATGTCAGGTGCCCCCAAATGGGGAGTAAAAAAAAAAAAAACACACACATTATATATATATATATATATATATATATATATATATATATATATATGTATATAACTTAAAACACAAAAAATATACCTCCAAACAAAAGCAAATACACAAAAAGGCTTTTAAGCAAGTGAAGGAGAGGTATAGTAAGAGAAAGACAGGGGGCTGGAGGGTGGGTAACCAGGACTGCAACATTGAATACACTCGATCATCTATATTTATGGTAAGTGTACACAATTGTACTATGTTCTTCGTGTTTCACTGATGCAGTCATTACATTTGGGTAGAATCCCAAAGCTATGGTTGGGAGGATGGATTTATACAGCATTAGGAGCAGCTATAAGGCCCTGCAGGACAGCAGTGGCAAAGCCAGCTCTGGATTTAGAGAAGAGAGGTAAATGGTAATGTTTGGTGAACGTATGAACTGAGCTCCAGGTAGCTGCTTCTAGAATGTCTCTGGTAGGAACCCCTTCGAGAAAGGCTGCAGAAGTAGATGCAGCCCTGGTGGAATGAGATCTGATCCCCTTGGGGGATAGGTTTACCATGGTGCATACAGCAGAAACAAATACAATGGCTTATCCATTTGGAAATAGTCTGCTTTGAAATAGCCTTTCCCTCTGACCCTGCAGTAAATGCCACCAATAGTTGTTCAGATTTTCTTAGAGGTTTTGTCCTGTTTAAGTAGAATCCAAGTTGTCTGTGTACATCCAATGAATGCAAAATCCACTCACCCTTGTTCTGTGGATTGGGAAAGAAAGACGGCAGATGAATGGTCTGATTAAGAGCCACACTGGATACCACCTTAGGTATAAAGGATGGATTAGTTATGAGAGCCACCCTGTCCGGATGAAAGATAATGAAAGGCTCCACTGCCATAAGAGCCTGTAATTCTGAAATCCTTCTAGCTGAAGTGACTGCTAAAAGGAAAGCTGGTTTCCAAGGAGAGAAATTTTAGGTCCGCAGTAGCAGCTGGCTCAAAAGGAGGTAGTGAGTTTTTCCAAAACAAAATTGAGGTCCCATGCAGGAGTTGGTGCTCTCCTGGGAGGTCTTAAATTTTTGGCCCCTCTGAGATACTGCTTTAGCAGAGGATGAGAGAAGAGGGGAGGTTCTGCGTTGTAATGAGCTGAAATGGCAGAGGCATGGATTTTTATGGAAGAAAAAGATAGGCCCTTGTGAAACATCTCAGTTAGGTATTGCAGAATCTGAGCAACATTGGGCATTGCTATGCTTATTCCTTGTGACTGGTTCCAGGCACAGAATCCTTTCCATTTGTCAGCATAAGATTTTCCAGTACTGGGCCTTCTAGCCTCCAAAATGACATCCATCACAGGTCTGCTGAGAGATGTCAAGAGTGAAATTAGTTGATTAGCCATGCTGCAAGATTCAAAGTTTGGAGCTGAGGATGCAGAATTTGGTAGTTCTGCTGAGACAGTAGGTAAGGTGTCTGAGGTAGGTGCCAGGGAGCAAGGTGTGACACATTGCGAAGGAGTGGGTACCATTGTTGGCGAGGCCAGTCTGGAGTAATCAGAATCATTTTTGGTTTGTCCTCTCTGACTTTTAGTAGGACTTTGAAGAGCAGAGGCAGAGGGGGAAAAGCATAGACTGACCGTTTTTTCCAACTGAATGATAGAGCATCCACTTTCCAAGCTTTTTTGTGATGAATTCTTGTGCAGAATTTGTCCAACTGATAGTTCTGGGGTGAGGCAAAAAGATCTTTGTCTGGGCTCCCCCATCTGTGTGTCAACATGTTGAAAACTTGCAGTTCCAGTTTCCATTCGTGTGGGTCCATAAGATTTCTGCTTAGTTCGAATGCCAGAGTATTTAGCTTTCCTGGCAGGAATTGAGCTTGTAGTTGTATTTGATGAGTCAAGGCCATGTTCCACAATGCCATGGCTAGTCTGCAAAGGGGGTAGGAATGTATACCCCCCTGCTTGTTTATGTACCACATGACTGTGGTGTTGTCTGTCTTTATTAGTAGCTGTCCTGGATGAAGGTAGTCCTTGGAGGCTGTCAGAGCATTCTGTACAGCTAGCATCTCTTTCTGATTGATATGTAGGTGCATTTGATTTGGGCTCCATTTGCCCTGAATGCACTTCTCTGCCAGATGAGCCCCCCAAGCACAGTCTGATGCGTCTGTAGTTAGGGTTTGGGTGGCAGGGAGTGGAGTGAATGACAGTCCCTTGTTTTGGTGGCAGGCTTCTGTCCACCATAGGAACTCTAGTTGCAGGCAAGGTATAATAGGAATCATTGTTTCCAGGCTGTGACAATGGTGATTCCATAAACTTTTTAAGTACCACTGAAGTTTCCTCATATGCAGTCTTGCATATGGAATTAGAAGAATGCAAGAGGCCATGAACCCCAAGGCTTGCAGAATTTGCCTTGCAGATAGCAGGGTTTTTGTGGCCACCTGTTTGAAGTAAGTCATCAATTGAATTTGCTTTTCTGGTGTAAGGTAAGTCACCTGGGCAGTTGTATTCAAACTTGCACCCAGGAATGTAATTTTTTGAGACGGTACCAGTTGTGATTTCTTTTCATTTATGGTGTACCCTAGACAAGTTAGAATCCTTTTTACAAAAGCCAGATGCTTTAGGAGAATATCCTTGTTTTCTGCCTGAATTAGACAATCGTCCAGGTATGGATATAGCTGAATATTTCTTTGCCTGCAAAATGCGATTACTGGAGCCAGGCACTTTGTGAAAACCCTGGGTGCAGTAGATAAGCCAAAGGGCAGTGCAGAGAACTGGTAATGCAAGTAGCCTGCTTTGAGGCAGAGGTAACTTCTGCAAGATTCCCTGACTGGGATATGCAGGTAAGCCTCTTTTAAGTCTAGAGTTACCAGCCAGGCATCCTTGCCTAGCATAGGTAGTAACTGTTGAAGAGTCAGCATCTTATGTTCAGAAATGTAATTAGAGTGGATAAGTCCAGAATTGGACGCCATGATTTGTCTTTTCTGGGTACCAGGAAAAGTCTAAACTAGAAACCTTGTCCCTTTTCCTCTTCTGGTACTGGTTGAATAGCTGCCATATTCATGAGGGATAGAACTTGTTTCTGGGCCTCTGCCAACTGATTTGATCTGGCCATGCGTTTGGGATTGGCAACGTGTGGAAATGAAATCTGTATCTCTGGGATACTATATTTAAAACCCATTTGTCCTGGGTAATCAGTTGCCAGTTTCGTGTATGAAGTGCCATTTTTCCCCCCAAAGGGGCGGCCAAAAGGTAAATGCTTGGTGATTGTAGAGGAAAGTCATTGAGACTGTTTACCATAGGGAGGTGCCTTGTTGCTTCCAGATTTGGAGGTGCAGGCAACCCCATTGTTTTGTTCTAAAAGCTCCTTGTGACTGAAACCTGGAGCCTTTGGAATGTCTGGATTTGACTTGAGCGGCTCTCAAGGGAACTGGAAAGGACCAGTTCTTAGTAGGCCAGTGCCTACTAAATCTAGGAGACTGCACTTGTAAGAAATCTTTCACAGTCTGCATAGATTTAGCTTTATCTTCCATCTTTTTTAAAACTTCTTCAGCCTTATTACCAAAGAGACTGTCCTGTTTGTAAAGGAGCATCCAACAATTTTGCTTTAACATGGTCAGGCAGATTTTGCTCTTTGAGCCAAGCATGTCTTCTTATCACAGATCCAGTTACAGCAGCCCTGCAAGAGGCCTCCAAAGAATCAAAAACACATTGCAAAGTATGTTTTCCAACTTATTCAGCTGAATGTAATAAATCCTGCAACTCTATTTTCCACAGAGTCAGAAATCAACATCATTTTCTGTTTAAGTAGTCCCATGACATGCTGTTGATATTTAAGCATATGAAATTGACAGTTTTAAAGCCCTGATTGCCAAGGTTGCAGACGTATAAACCTTCTTACCCCATCTATCCAGCGCTCTGAAATCTCTATCAGAAGGGGTAGGATTTTTAGCAGTAGAGGCCTTAACGCCCTTGGGACCCTGAGAAATGGTTTCAGGATCAGCAGTAGGGTTTTTGAAGAGGAATTTGTGTGAATCAGGAACCCTGTAGTATCTCTGTCTGGCTTACTAGGAGCCGGAGGCAGAGAATCAGGAGTCATACTAGATTCTGAAAAAACATCAACAATGTCTACAACAGGAGGTATAGCCAAAGGCCAAGAAAATCCCCAAGTCTCTTTTTAGATTCAGAGAAATCCTGACTTTCCCAGTGGAAGTGTTCCCTTGAGGTATGTAAAGTTTCTCCAAAAGAGAAATCTTCAGGGGGAGAAGCAGAAGGGATGGAATCTTCTGCATCAGAGTCCTCATAAGTAGGTATAGATAAATCCTGTTCAGAAGAATCAGAAGAAATAGAAACCTGATCTGAAGATTCATAGTCAGTGCCTTGCCTAGGCCTCTTAGCAGGAGGGGGTTGGCTACCCCTGATCAAGGTAATTAAATCTTCAGCCATTTTGATCATTTGTTTTTTAGGCATTGCGGCCTGCACACGTGGCCCAAGCATCATTTTTTTTAGACATAGAAGTAGATTTTGGCCTTAGTTTTGAAGATGGCGCTGGTTTAATATACAAATCTTTATGCCTGAAGACACCCTCAGAAGCCAGTGCCTGCTCAGCGGCTCCGGACCCATCTAAGGTAGAGACATCCATGGGTCCAATACTTAAAGCATCTCGTGGCATACCGGACTCTGAATGGGTGTCAGTAGAGGCCTGCGAATCAAAAGTAGCGGGTATCAGGGCCTGCGAAAACACCTCACTGAGTACCGGGCGAAGCGTCATTGTCAGTTTTGGACCTTGACAGTCTGTCTCTTTTTCTTTGCATTTTTTTAGTTATTCCGGTAGTCGGATTGCTAACAGATGTCATTTCTGGATAGTTAAATCATGATACAAAATATTAAGAAGCAAAAATATACCGACGTTTAATAGTGCATTGATTAAATCTAGCACAAAACCGACAGCAATGTACGTTATGATCAGGGTCTAGGCAAGGAATACAATACAAATGCAAATCCTTATGAGGTATTTGCTTCCCACAAGTAATGCAATTATTAACTTTTACTGACATCGGTAAGGAGCAAGAAAAAGTTTCCCCAATGGGGTACTTAGCTTTTAGTTGAAGACTTCGGTTCTGAAACTCGAAAATGAAAATTTCAGGAGTTGGCTGACCGGCACTTGCGAACTGCTTCTGCTTTGGGCACAGCGCAGCAAGAAAGACTGATGTAATGGCGTCGGCTGCATGTTTTATACCCCTGTCGACCTGACGTCATGGAAGAAGGGACAGCAACCGACACAGGACCCAAGACTTTGTTAATCAGGCTGACTGAGGGCAACCTGCCAGCAGATTACCCAAATGTAATGACTGCAGCAGTGAAACACGAAGAACATCCATATGGATAACTTTATAAATGTCAAAGAAACAACTACAGTCTAATGTAAGAATGCGCTCCAATAAGTTTTTTTTTACACACAACAGCGGACCAAAGTACTGAAACAATATACAACTATTTTAATTTGGATACATTTTCATTTTAAGTCCCATATGAATATTTTACTTTAGCAAGCCCTTGTTAAGAAGACTGTAAGGTGATACTTATGGGCGTACCCCACTGGCCAGTTCTTGCAGATGTGGGGGTGCCATAGGCATAACTTCCATTTTTCTCAATATAGTGCAATCTTGGAGTTGGTGTATTTAATTTGCAGGGGGTATGGGGGTTGCAAGAGGGCACAGCCCCCCTGTAAAAACATAAAAAAAATTCTGTTGGGTCATGGATGTGTGGTGGGCAAAATTAAGGTGGCCCTTTCTACTACGCAGCTAGTGGGGTTCACATGTGCAGCACTGCCGAATGCAGTGACCACAGCAGCTCTTACAGAATACGAAGTACTATAGGTTAATGTAGTATTGCACACACAATGTTCTTTGACCAATGGAAAAAAAATAATTTCTCCCGCTGCCACTGCTAGCTAATTTTTAACTCAAATTATGGTCAGGCATTAGATATGAATGGCTCACAGGTCAGTCAGACTAAACTTTAAAAATTTAGTGCAGGTTGTGATAAAAAAGAAAAAGAAAATAAATACATCTGTTACAGAAATCAATGGAATGCTAACATTTTATTTGGCAAGAGTTTTATTCATTAAGCAACTACTGTATGCAAAGCTCACCATTATGTTATGTTCACAAAACAAATGCAAGCACTACAGTCAGCAATTTACTGTTAGACAAAATAACGTGGCATCATTCTACATGCTAATCCTTCCTTGTTTTTTCATTTGAAAATATACTTTACACTACATTTGTACTTCTGGTACACATACTTACTTTTGATGCGCATTCTAGTATATGTGCTGTATTGCAATCACTACTACTTTTTCTTGAAAGCTGTTTTATTTTAGCTCTGAAGGCCTCTAGCTCACATTTGAATGCTTCTGTATAGCCAGCTCCTGTCTGATCCAAAAATGTTGCAGTTAGTTAATGCATACTGTGCCTTTACATTTAATTTTGCCAATTCATTTTAAACAGTTACTTGGCTGACTTCACTTTAAGACAGGCTCATACCTAAAATAATTTGTAGACTGGATAGCACTAAAATGTCAATTTGCAGAATTAATATGTTCTTACAGATTCATCAGCAGTAGCACTCAGAAGCATTGCCAGGCTAATGAGACATTCAAAGATTTGTTTAAGAGACTTGTTCATCTTCAACAGCAAGTCAATTCATTTCCAGCTAAAACATCTAGGCAAATACCACCAGAGCACCCCTTAAAAACATATTTTCTTTCATTCATTCGTTCTTTTGAGAGGAGACAGCTTGACAGACATAGTGAAGAATCAGTTTGAAAAAATACAGCAAAGTACAGTTAAGTAACTTAGTATAACAGTGGCTGTTCAGACAGATCACCATTACAGTGTTCATTACTTCTGGGGTTTTGTAACTAGGTTATCCCTTCCATCCGGCCAGTATTCAAGAGCACAGGATGCTTCCTCCCTATGTGGTGTAAAACTTCTGTAAACATGCAAGAGTGTGGTGGAATAAAGTACAGTTTTGTACCTACCATAAATGTAGATGTTCGAGTATTCACACTGCTGCAGTCATTACACTTGGGTTATCCTGCCTTCAGGCGGTCCCGCAGTCGGCCAGAGTTCCAAAGTCTTGGTCCGGCGTCGGTTGCTGTCGCTTCTTCCCTGACGTCAGTGCGCCAGGGGTATATAATAAGCATCCAATGCTATTTTCTTCAGTTTTTCTTGCCCCAGATGTCAGTTGCCCCCAAGTAGGTAGGCAATACATATTGCTAATCAAACATATACATATAAAATAAAAACAATACCTTCAGTTACCAGCAAATACACCCCAAAGGTTGTATAGGATAGAAAGGTATAGAGAAGTCCAGCTAGTTCAGAGGGGATGGAGGGAGGGTAACCTGGACTGCAGCAGTGTGAACACTCGAACATCTACATTTATGGTAGGTACAAAACTGTACTATGTTCATCGTGTTACACTGCTGTAGTCATCACACTTGGGTTGAATCCCAAAGCTAAGGTTGGGTGGCTGATCTATAAAGAGTTAGGATTGGCTATGAGGCCCTGCAGAACTGCAGTGGCAAATCCTGCTCTGGATTTAGAGTAAAGAGGCAGGTGGTAATGCTTGGTGGAGGTGTGCACTGAACTCCAAGTTGCAGCCTCCAAAATTTTCTTGGTAGGTACTCCTCTGAGAAAGGCTGTTGAAGTGGCTGTTGCCCTGGTAGAATGAGGCCTAATGTTATTAGGGACCGATTTTCCATGCTGTGTGTAGCCGTACCGAATACAGTGTCCTATCCATTTGGATATAGTCTGCTTTGAGATAGCCTTGCCTTGTGATCCTGCAGCATACGCTACAAACAGTTGTTCAGTTTTTCCTGAAAGCTTTTGTTTTGTCCAAGTAGAAGCGTAGCTGTCTGTGTATGTCCAAAGAATGCAGAAGTTTCTCCCCTTTATTTTGGGGGTTTGGATAAAAAGTAGGCAAATGGATGGTTTGGTTAAGAGCCACACTAGATACCACCTTTGGCATGAAGGCAGGGTTTGTCCTTAAAGATACCCTGTCCTGATGAAAAATTATGAAAGGTTCCACTGCCATTAATGCCTGTAGCTCTGAGACTCTTCATGCTGAAGTTACTGCCAGGAGCAGAGCTGTTTTCCATGATAAAAATTTTAGATCGGCTGTATTGGCTGGCTTAAAAGGTGGTAGGGTCAGTTTTTCCAAAACGAAATTGAGGGCCCAAGTTGGTGTTGGTGCTCCCCAGGGCGGTCTTATGTTTTTAGCCCCTCTGAGGTACTGCTTTAGCAAGGGATGAGAGAATAAAGGAGGATCCGTGTTGTAATGTGCAAAAATGGCAGAGGCGTGGATCTTAATTGATGAAAAGGATAGGCCTCTATCCAGCATCTCAGTTAAGTATTGTAAAATCTGAGGAATGTTTGGAACAAGAGGGTCAAGGCTGTGAGCTTGGTTCCAAGCGCAGAATCTCTTCCATTTTTCTGAGTAAGCTTTCCGGGTGCTAGGCTTCCTGGCCTCCAAAAGGACATCCATAACAGCTTTAGAGAGAGGTGTTGACTGTTTGACTAAAGTATCTGCCATGCAGCCAGGTTTAGGGTTTTGAGCTGACCGTGCAGGATCTGATTGTTTTGTTGAGTCAGAAGGTGTGGAATTTGGGGCAAAATCCATGGTGGGCCCTGAGCCAAGTTCCTTAAGATAGGGTACCAGTGCTGGCATAGCCAGTCTGGAGCAATCAGGATCACCTGTGGTTTTTCTTGTCTGGCTTTTAGGAGTACCTTTGAAAGGAGAGGCAGTGGTGGGAAGGCATAGACTTTTAGGTTTTTCCAGCTGAACAGAAGAGCATCCACTTTCCATGCTTGTTTGTGATAAGTCCTTGTGCAGAATTTTTGTAGTTGGCAATTTAGTGGGGAGGCAAAAAGATCTATGCCTGGGCATCCCCATTTTTGTGTTATCATGCTGAAGATTTGTGGATTCAATTTCCATTTGTGAGGGTCCATGACATTTCAGCTTAGGTCATCTGCCAGAGTATTTTTCTTTTCTGGCAGGAATTGTGCTTGCAGGTGAACTTGGTACGTTAGAGCTGTGTTCCGCAAGGTCATGGCTTGCCTGCATAGGGGATAAGAATGAGTGCCCCCTTGTTTGTTTATGTACCACATTACTGTGGTGTTGTCTGTCTTTAGTAATAGTTGTCCTGGATGTAGAAGATCCTTGAAAGCTGTTAGGGCATTTTGAACAGGCAACATCTCTTTTTGATTGATGTGAAGATGCATCTGGTCTGTGGTCCACTTGCCCTGAATGCATTTTCCTGCCATGTGTGCTCCCCAGGCGTAATCTAAAGCATCTGTTGTTCGAGTTTGCCTGGCTGTGGGTTGTGTAAAAGGCTGACCCTTGTTTAGGTGACATGCCTGTGCCCACCATCGAAACTCCTGTTGTAGGCAGGGAATCATTGAAATTACTGCTTCTAAACTGTGAGAGTGTTGAGTCCAAACACTTTTTAGGTACCATTGTAATTTCCTCATATGCAGTCTGGCATTTGGTATTAGTAGTATGCAGGATGCCATGAATCCCAGGGCCTGCAGAATTTTTCTTGCAGGGAGATGGGACTTTTTTGCCAGTAATTGAAAATATTGAGTTAGTTGAACTTGTTTGTCTGGCGTGAAGTAAGCCATCTGGGCCGTTGTATTTAAGCTGGCACCCAGGAATGTAATCTGTAGTGAGGGTACTAGTTTTGACTTCTTTTCATTTACTGTGTACCCTACAGAAATTAGCAACTTTTTCACAAACGCCAGATGCTGTAGAAGAATGTCCTTTGTCTCTGCTTGAATGAGGCAGTCGTCCAGGTATGGATATATTTGGATTCCTTTTTGTCTTCAAAATGCAATTACTGGTGCAAGGCACTTTGTGAAGACCCTGGGCACAGTAGATAAGCCAAAGGGCAGTGCAGAGAATTGGTAATGCATTGTACCAGCTTTGAATCTGAGGTATCTTCTGCAATTTTGTCTGATAGGGACAAGCAGGTATGCCTCTTTGAGGTCCAGAGTAACAAGCCAAGCCTTCTTGCCCAGCATGGGTAGAAGCTGCTGTAATGTCAACATTTTGAATTTTGGAATATCCAGGTAAGTATGCCAATTCCTACTGAATCTGGGAGGTTGAACCTGGAGGAAATCTTTCACCGCCTGAACTGATTTTGCTTTTTCCTCGATGGTCTTTAACACATCCTTAGCATTAGCACCAAAAAGCTTGTTCTTTTCCAAAGGTGCATCCAGAAGTTTTGCCTTTACATGATCTGGTAGAGGTTGATCTTTTAACCATGCATGTCTACGAATGACTGCCCCTGTCATAGCTGCCCTACATGAAGCTTCCAGTGCATCATATCCACACTGCAGGAAGTGATTGCTTACTTGCTGAGTATTATGTACAGCTTCCTGCAAAGCCTTCCTGTCTAAAGGATCAGGAGTGGCCAATGTTTTTTTGTAAATCTTCTAACAGGAAATCCTGATATTGTAACATATGAAAAAGACAATTCAAAGCTCTCATAGATAAGGTAGTGGATGTGTAAACCTTTTTGCCCCATCTCTCTAATGACCTAGCTTCCCTGTTGGAGGGCAATGGATTTTTAGAGGTGGAAGCTGAAACTCCTTTAGGCCCCTGTGAAATAGTTTCCAAATCAGCAGTATGGGCCCTGAATAAATGGGAATGTGTTTCTGGGACCCTGTAATACCTGTCTGGCTTGGCTGGAGCAGGAGGAAGAGAGTCAGGGGTAACACTAGAGTCAGAATATAAATCATCCAAAACATCAAGTACAGGAGGAATAGCTAAGGGCCTGTGCTGGGGCTTCTTAAGGAAAGTCCAAAGGCGTTTTCTGGAATCAGAGTATTCCTGGCCTTGCCACTTGAAATGTTCCCTCATGGTATGCAGAACTTCCCCAAAAGAAATATCCTCAGGAGGGGAGGCCGAGGGGATGGAATCCTATGCATCCGAGTCCTCATAGGTCTGGAAGAGCTCTTCCTGGCTATCAGAGTGGACAGAGCCCTCAGAATCTTCATCTGACAGAAAAGGGTCAGGGGGTTCAACCCGGGGCCTTTTATCAGAAGGAGGCTGGGATCCTCTCTCAGGATGGGCCTGTGAACCTCTAATCATGGAAATTAAATCAGCAGCCATAGACATAATTTGTGTCTCTGGAGTAGGCTGAGGTAAGGTTTTAGTAGTAAGATGTTTTGTTTTGCTGGCTGCCTTAGCCCTAGTGTAGGCCTTAATAGACATGGCCATAGGAGGCCTGGCAGCTCCACGTGCAGGAGTGACCTTGTCTACAGCAATGGTCTCGGGCATTTCCTCGGTTTCGGTATCCGGAGGAAAATCAATAACTGGCGTCGGAGTGATATCTGGAATCGGAGTCGTCGGTAATGCGGTGTCTTCGGTTCGGAGCAGTGGAGAGACCGTCTCAGAGGGAACCGGAGCACTCGCGATAGGTTTTGGCATGGAATCGGTGGTAGACACGGGCCGAGGATGTCGGTCCCGGTCTTTTTCGTTTCTTGGGAGTTTGCGATGTCGGAAGTTCCGACGGCATTGTGTAAGCAAATTTTTCGCCGAAAAAATCTTCAGCGAACTCCGCCCGGCGCCTGAGAGTGCGCTTGTTGAAGCGAGCACAGGCTACACAGGCCGAGATGTCGTGGTCTGGGCCAAGGCAAGGAAGACAGTAAGAGTGGAAATCCTTATGAGATATTTGTTTACCACAAGAAAGACAACTGTTAACTTTTTCAGTAATTTCTGACATCGGCTGAGGCAAGAAAAGGTCCCCAACGGGGTACTTAGCTTTTTTGATGACTTCAGAATCGAAGAATACAGGAGCTGACCGACCGGCACTTGCGAACTGCTTCTGCTTCAGGCACCGCGCGGCAAGAAAGACTGAAGAAAATGGCGTCGGCTGATGCTTATGTACTCCAGCCGCTCTGACGTCGGAGAGAAATGCGACATCAGCCGACGTCGGACCCAGACTTTGGAATCTGGCCGACCGAGGGCTGCTTGAGGCAGGACAACCCATATGTTATGACTGCAGTTGCATTCTTGAAGGACATCTGAAAGGTCCAGTATGGGCCCTCCAGGCTTTGTCCTTTCTGGGGACCAGGAAGAGTCTTGAGTAAAATCCTTGTCCTTGTTCCTGTTGTGGTACTTTTTGTATAGCTCTCATGTCCATGTGGGCTGAAATTTGTTTTTGTGCCTCTGCCCACTGATTTTGTGGCAGGTCTGGCATTCCTTTTAGCTTTGGTAAAGTATGAAAGTGGAATCTGTAACCCTGAGACACAATATTCAGGACCCATTTGTCTTGGGTGATTGTCTGCCAGTTTTGAGAAAAAAGTGCTAGTTTCCCCCCAAGGGGGCTTCCAAAAGGGACGTGCTTGGCGTACACAGAGGAAAGTCATTGTGACGGTTTCCTGTAAGGTTGAGACTTGTCCTCACCTCCATTTGGGGTTGAGATGCCCCCACTGTCGTCTGTTTGAACCGTGGGGTTGAGATCTGCCTCTTGGGCAATCTGTATCTGCCTCTCTGTGGCCTGACACTGGAAAGGACCAATTTTTTGTTGGCCAATTTCTGCTAAACCGAGGTGGCTGTACCTGTAAGAAATCCTTGACTGTTTGCATAGATTTAGCTTTATCCTCCATTTTCTTTAACACCTCTTCTGCCTTAACACCAAACAAGGTATCATGCTGTAAAGGAGCATCCAATAATTTTGCCTTAACATGATCAGGTAAACTCTGTTCTTTTAACCAAGCATGTCTTCGAATAACAGAACCTGTAACTGCGGCTCTACAAGAGGCCTCTAAAGAATCAAAACCACATTGCAGAGTATGTTTTCCCACCTGTTCAAATGCATGCAATAAATCCTGCATTTCTTTACAATCAGGAGCTTCTGAGCTTGTAAGCATTTTCTGTTTTAAATGAGCCATTAAATATTGTTGGTAGTTAAGAATGTGAAACTGGCAATTTAAAGCTCTTACTGCTAAAGTTGCAGACGTGTATACTTTCTTCCCCCATCTATCCAAAGCTCTGGAATCTCTGTCAGAGGGTACTGGATTTTTTGCAATGGAAGCCTTAACCCCTTTTGGACCCTGGGAAATAGTTTCTGGATCAGCAGAAGGGTTTTTGTAAAGAAACTTGTGAGAGTCAGGGACTCTATAATACCTATCTGGCTTGGCTGGAGCAGGGGGCAAAGAGTCAGTAGATAAGCTGGATTCAGAGAACACATCATCCACAATATCTAGCACAGGCGGAATAGCCAGGGGCCTGTGCTGAGGCAATAACAGGAAATACCTGAGCCTTTGGGCCTGTGCTGAGGCAATAACAGGAAATCCCTGAGCCTTTTCTTGGATTCTGAGTAATCCTGACTTTCCCAATGGAAATGCTCCCTCATGGTATGTAAAGTTTCCCCAAAAGAACAATCCTCAGGAGTAGAGGCTGAAGGGATAGATTCCTCAACATCAGAGTCCTCATAGGGGGGTAAAGAGTATCCCTGGTCTGAAGAGGAATCAGAGGAAATGGAAACCTGATCAGAGGAATCATAGTCTGTATCCTGCCCTAGGCCTTTTTCTCGGGAGGGGGATGGGAACCCCTGATTAGAGTAATGAGGTCTTCAGCCATTTTAAGCATCTGTTTCTTAGGCATGGAGGACTGTCCAGGAGAATGCTGTACTTGTTTCTTTTTCTTTAATGGTACCTTTGTCTTGGCTGTTGTTTTAATGGTAAGTTGTGAAGGTCTGAAAACACCCTCAAAAGCCGATGCCTGCTCAGCGGCTCTGCACCCATCTGAGGGATTAGTTCCCGTAGGCCCAATACCTTGAGTTTCCAGAGGCCTAGATGTCTCCACGTGGGAGTCGGAAGCAGCCTGTTGCTCTGAGGTAGCGGGTGTCAGGGGCTGTGAAAGTGCCTCACTGAGAACCGGCGAACTGGCGACTGGCCTAGAAGAGGTTTCGTCATCGGTTTTGGACCCCGGATGCCTGTCTTTATCCTTGTCTTTGCGTTTTTTCGGTATTGTGGTCGTCGGCTGATCCGACGGCATAGTATAATTGAACCTTTGGCCGAAGTAGTGTAAAGCAAAATCAAAACGTCTTTTTATAGTGCGTTTGTTAAATCTAGCACAAAACCGACAACTAGTGACGTTGTGATCAGTGCCTAGGCATGGAATACAGTAAAAATGGAAGTCCTTATGAGGTATTTGCTTCCCACAAGAAATATAATTATTAACTTTTTCTGACATCGGTCTGAGGCAAGAAAAAGGTTTCCCCAATGGGGTACTTAGCTTTATTGAAGACTTCGGATCTGAAATTAGACTTCAAAAATCTCAGGAGTCAGCCGACCGGCACTTGCGAACTGCTTCTGCTTCAGCACCACGCGGCAAGAAAGACTGAAGAAAATGGCGTCAGATGCATATTATATACCCCTGGTGCATTGACGTCAGGGAAGAAGCGACAGCAACCGACGCCGGATCAAGACTTTGGAACTCTGTCCGACTGTGGGACCGCCTGATGGCAGGATAACACAAGTGTGATGACTGCAGCAGTGTAACACGATGAACATCAGTAACATACATCCATGCCACCTTCAGAGCTTTCTTACCTCTAACACAACCAGGCTCCTTGGATGTAATTGAAAGCTAAGCTATATATCCCTAGGAAAAGGTGAATGTAAAATGTGACATGTCCCTATCAGAGCTTAGGTAATGGGATCATAAGTGTGGAGAGATGTTACCTTTAGATAAAGGCCCTCACATCTCAGTTCATAGATCTGCTCAATCCAATAAATGGATGGGGAAGAAGAGAATACAGGTAATGTACAAGTAAGGGAGGCGGCAGTCCAAGAAGGGAGGAGGAGGGATCCATAGTGATGAAATGGGAGGAAATAGGTATGACAACATCTATCTATTTGAATATCAACTATTATGGTAAGTTACAGACACACTTGTACTATGTTCTTCATGAGATCACTGTTGTACTCATAACCTCTCCAATGTCTCTCAGAACTTGATCAAGCTGGATGGTGGAAGCTTCTGTCAGACTAATTTTAATCTTAAAGGGTTTTTAACAGCATTTTAGTGTACTGACTGTGAATTACCCCAAGACAATGTCTTCAAATACTGTAAGGTTAAGTGTGCTGCTTGTGTAAGATGTCGTCAACTTATGTGCCTCAGCGAGCCTAACCGTATCCTCCTCGGTCACAGCAAGGATATTTACCCCACTCCTGCTGGTCTGACTTCCACATCCCCTGGAAAGAAAACATTACTTACCTCAGAGCCCTTGCTGTCTACATGGGCTAAATCTATGCCTCAGAAGATGGTGACAGCACCTGCAGTAGCCATTTGTTGTTCCTCTGGTGTAGTTCTTCTGGCCACCTTGAACTGAGGGTCAGATATATCCTTTTCTTCTGTGCCCAGGAGAACCATCTCTACTGTGACACTGGATTTCTTGGGAATGCTACTGGATGCATCTGGGGAAAGAGTTCCTTTGAAGGGAATCTAGTTCATTTTGTGTTGGTCAGATAATACCTACTAAAGTTTATTTAGAGAACTCTGACAGAGAAGGATTCTATTATCGCTGTAGATTCTTTTCACTAGTTCTCCAATACTGAGGAATTCTGATCTCACATCCACATTTAGGCACGGTAAACACAATGCCCAATATACAGTTCCCCATTGAACCAATAAACAGGCTTATATTACTTTCCAAGCCTTACTCTTTCAATTTAGATGGGAAGATTTAGAGATAGATTTCTGTCCTGTCTGTAGTAACTAGAAATTTACTACATTTATATAGATGCACTATCCAGTTTCCCTGCTTCTGTTCTGTTCAAATAGGCATTTCTGGGTATGACATCTAATCTCCCTCACATGCCTATAAATCAACTAGAGATGCAACACAGGAACAGCTTTCCATTTAAGAGACAGTTACAGCTTCAAGATGGCTAGGCTTTCATGCCTTCTGGTTTCAGCCTTACCTCAGGCTTTTATTTCTTGATTCTGTCCATCATCTGGCTCTGTTCATCCCCCTTTGGTAGCTGTTCATCATAGTCTCATGGAGGTTTAAAGGTGATTCAGATGGAAAACAGGTGGCTCTAACTGCAAAAAATGTTTCTTTTATGGAAGTTCCTCCCCATCTTTCAAACCACACACATTTTTTCCCCTCTAATTCTTTTACTTTGCTTGCCAGAGTGCCAATTTTCATAGGCTTGTATTCCAAAATGATTCTGACACCACAGAGGATCCCTTCAGTTATCAAATGAAATTTTGGCACTCAAAATGAAAAATTCCAACACATAAAAAAAAAAGGCTGAAACTTCAGGGAACACCGAATCTAACACTGCACTTCCCCTTTAAACTTATTTTTTTTTGCAGGGGGGAGACCCCCTGACCACGCCCCTCCTCCAACATTTTATATAGATATATATATATATATATATATATATACACACACACACACACACACATATATATATATATATATATATATATATATATATATATATATAAAAAAAATAGCCATTTCAAACTTGGTATGTAATTTAGTTTATTTTGGCCATTCAGCATCTGTGTTTTGGGACTTTGTTCAGGTTTTTTTTTTGTACTTCAACAGGAATTGACAGTCCCCTTTCCCCACACTACTGCAGAGGTGCTAAAACTGTTACTGCACTGAGACACCTTTGCAGAATCAATTTCTCTTGGACTACAAAAGAAAACCCTGAACAAAGGCCTGCAATATAGTTACTTTTCTGGCTGTAGCTGGATGACTTCTAAGTATAGTTTAAAACAATGTACGAGCCAAAATAAATGAGGGTGATTAGAGACAGAAAAGAAGCAGTACTTTTACAGAAGGTATAGAAACTAACAGTGACTCACACAAATCCCATTATATGTCAATGTCATGGGAATTCGCAGTTAGTTCCTTATGTCTGGTATGAGTCGCACAAAGCATTTATAGGAAAGAGAAAGGGTTGAGGGAGAAGAAGCAAGTCCCATTGGTAGCAATGTTGTGGAAAACAGGCTACAATTACAAATAAAGCACTTGATTTTGATGTGTTAAAACAGGTCAGGAAACAAAGATGAGAGTAAAAAAAAACATTTTTTTTAGTTGTCGGGTGGAGTTTTCCTTTAACAGTTTTTAACTTGAGTCATAAACATAAATATAACCAGGAATATAATGCCTAGTTTTCTGCTGAATCCAGATGTTAAAAAAGGATAAAACTTGCATTTGAAATTTAGCCAGCAAGAACCAGTCAGCTGCTACAGAAGAACAAAACTACACCTTGTGAGAGTATTGCAAAGTGTGGAATATTTATGTTCTGATTTAATAGTTAATTTGTATAAAAAAGAAGATGCACACCATGCAGTTGTCTCTTTAGACAATAAAGAAGCAGCCAAGACTGTTCCAACCCCTAACTCACTCCCCAATTACAAAGAGTCATGCCATGTAAAGGTTTGAGAAGGTCAATACCCCTGCTACTTATTGCTTTAGGGCCCATCAACTGCCAATCCCCCTTATGACAAAATTCCTGCTGGCCTTCATGGAACACATAGGGTAGAAAATGGGAGGAATATCTAACTCTGACCTTGGGTCCCAGCACCTATAAGCAGCTTCAGACTGCCAGGCACTCCATTAAATTTGACTATAAGCCTGTGGATGTAGCATCCAGAACTGCAGCAGCCACTGGATTGGTAATCAGGAGACATGCCTGGTTAAGGTACCAACTTTCTTGACAGTGATGTAAAAGCCCATTTGACCAGTGAACCTTTAATCAAAGGATTATTTTAACTTGGGGTCCCCAGATGAAGTATGTAAAAAGATGGATGAAAGGGGTAAGATAATGCAGGAAATAAAGCATCTTTTTCTCCCTACAGTTCCCATATTAGAGAGAAACTACCCCTCTACGCTGGACTGATTCTACAGGAAACACAGCAAATTCAAGCAACAAACAAGTAAGAAGGGACAGTTTAAGAAAAAGTTGGCAAGGGGACAATAAGAGCTAGGAAGAGCCCAGGGAACCTACAGTAACAAGAATCAGTTTTAACTATCCTGCTTTTCCTTTTCTTTCCCCTGACATACTCCACTCTGTCCCGCTCCACTGTTTTATCCCAGAGAATAGCAGGAACCCATCTGCCGGCTTTACATCTGAGTATATAGGACTACATGTGCCAGAGTATTAATTATAAAAGAAAGTTACAAACTTCAGGGAGCTTCCCAACCATGGCGCACAAATATTCCACAATCTCCAAGGGACCAGGAGTGCCTTAAATCACCAATACCAGACTTGCTGTGCCAAGGGGTCCTGTATGAGGTACCCTGTCACAGCTAGGAAAGGGATTTTACTCTAGACATTTCCCATGAAGGAGGGCAACTGGAGTCCTATCTTGGTCCTTTCAAAGGTGAACATATTCCTAAGGGTCCACAAATTCAAAATGCTCACCCTGCAGGCCCAGTTTAACCCCTCCAGTGACCAAAGGCATAGATGGTTACTGTGGATCTGAAGGACCCCATTCAGTACATCTCCATCTGCAAGGCCCACAAGCACTTTCTCAGATTCTCAGCTGG